>NC_025993.2:74730628-74763372 GCF_000442705.2 Elaeis guineensis | reverse complement strand
AGAATTAATTTTTTCATTTGAAATACTCTCATTTTCTTTAGTAAAGATTGATTTTTTGATTTTAATTCTTTTTTTTACCTCGAGCTTCTTAGTTCATCAATTAGGTCATAAAATACTTCATAAAGTTCTTCAAAGGTAAAGTCAATGAGTTTCAGTATTTACCTCATTTTCATGTGCCATAAGGCACAAGTTGGCTTGTTCATTTGAGTCTTCTTCTTTGAAACTTGACTCATTACTTCCGCTCCATGTAGCCATCATGGCCTTCTTTTTGTACTTCTTGAGACCCTTCTTCAGTGTGGGCATTCAGACTTAAAGTATCCCGATTTCTTGCATTCATAACAAATAAGAGGTTGCCCTTTATCCTTCTCTTTGTTATGTTCTCCTTTTGTAGGTGGCCTCTTTCTCATTCCTTGTCTTCTTTTCTTCAAAAATTTTTAAACCTTCTAGTAATGAGGGTCATTTCTTCATCTTGCTCTTCATTTTTTGTATCATTGGATTTTCATTAGGTTGAGCAATGGATTTGAGGGCGATTATTCTCTTCTTTTTGACATCTTCTTCTTGGTATTGTTTTATGCTTAGCTCATGTGTCATCAGCGATCCTAGAAGCTCCTCCAAGGGTAAGATATTCAGATCTTTGGCTTCTTGGATTGCGATCACTTTGGCCTCTCATGTCCTTGGTAATGACCTAAGAATCTTTCTCCACGAGATCACTATTAGAATAAGACTAACAAGATTTTTTAGACCATTAATAATATCAGTAAAATGAGTAAACATTTCAGTTATTGATTCATCATGCTCCATTTTAAAAAAGTTCATATTTATGCACAAGCATGTTGATTTTTGATTCCTTCACTTGATTAGTTCCTTCATGAGTTATTCTAATCTATCCCATATTTTCTTAGCTACATGCATGTTAAATATGATTAAATTCATTAGCATCTAGAGCACAATACAAAACATTCATGATTTTAGCATTTAGTTGAGCCATCTTCTTATCAATCTCATCCCATTCTTTTTCGGGTTTGGTTGATTCCCACCATCAATTATTTTAGTGGGTGTGTGTGATCTATTTACTATGATACTCCACTGTTGCTCCTAGATTGATTTTGATGATTACAAAGCAGATTGAAGGGATACAAATAATTTTAAAATAAAAAAAGTCCTTATGCTCTTCAAGGGCAAAATTGGTAATTTCACTAAAATCCTGATTTGATAGTATCATTTGATAGAACAAATGATTTGTAAACTATTGATGAAAATTTCATTGTATTTGGACTTATATTTTTGAAGTTATGAAGGTTTGAAGTGCATGAGTCGACTCATGAGTCAACTCATGGCACTGTGAGCTGATTGGCACACCAAAAAATTTCCATGGCACGCTGGATTTTTGATTTGGCACGACCTGTGAGTCGACTCATGAGTCGACCCACAAGGCATGAGTCGACTCATGAGTCGACCTCTGCTGATTTGAGCCGAAAAATCCAGAAATCAGACCTTCTGGTCTATGCAACAGAAGTCGACTCCTGATGCATGAGTCGACTCATGAGTCGACCCCTACGATGGGAAATGTCAGCAACAGCTATTTTTTTTGCCCCGTTTTAATTACCATTTATGCTTCTTAAAATTGCTTCTAACGGCTCTTTTATCTACCTAAATTATTTTCTCTTGCTTCTAATGCTACAAAATGCTTGAAATGGTGAAAGAAATTATAGTTTAAATAGCAGATCAAATTGGAGAGAAAATGAAGAAGATCAATCGGCAGATCAAAAGAGAAGAACAGAAGAGAGGATCCGAAATTTGCACGAAAAAGTCTGAGATCAACGAAAAATCCAAAAAGAAAAAGAGAGAGGATCCACAATATACAGAGAGAGTGTGAAAGAGAAAAGCAAGAGCTTTCAAGGAGAGAATTCTTCACGCCTATTGTTTCAACCTTGATCTAGAGATCGTTCAAAGCTTTCAAGAGATCTTCAATCATCAATCAACCTCTTCTCAAGCATTCAAGCGTTCATCCATTTTGAGAAAATCCGAAAAAGGGGTTCTTCATTTGAGTAAAGCTTTTATTGTTATATTCGCTCATTTAAGGAGCTGTTATTGTATTAATCTGTGCTCAAAATTTTCTAACTCTTTGTGAGTTTTTGTTCTTGTTTTTGGAGGCTTTCCAAAATAAGAAAAGATTGATCCGAACCTGAAATCGGAGTGTTTTGGATTTACTTGTACCGGGAAACAAGTGATCTAGCTTGGGATAGCTAGTGTCGGAGTTTCTGACGTTTTATATTCGGGTTGAATACAAAGGATAGTGGATTGAAATTCCCAAGTAGGATCTTGGGGAGTGGATGTAGGTGCAAGGTTAGCACCGAACCACTATAAATCCTTGTGTTTGTGGTGTGCTTTATCGCTTCACTTTATTTCTTTATTATATTCTTGCATTCCTGCTTTAGGTAATTAATATTGAATTAAAGTCTTTGTTTTGTTCTTCATAAGTAATCAGTTGGGGCTTAAAATTTTTAGAAACTCAATTCACCCCCCCCTCTTGGGTTGCATAGCTGGGCAACAAGTGGTATCAGAGCCGGTGCTCTAGCCCTTCTTTGATCTAACAATCAAAGAGCCAAAGATCTATGGCAACCCATGTCGGTATTTCTCTAGCCGAGGGGTGTTGCTCCTAGATTGATTTTGATGACTACAAAATAGTTTGAAGGGATACAAATATTTTTTATTTGAAAAAGACCTTATGCTCTACAGGGGCAAAATCATAATTTCATCAAAACTCTGATTTGATAGCATCATCGTGTAGAACAAATGATATGTAATCTATTGGTGAAAGTTTCATGGTTTTTGGACTTATATTTTTGGAGTTATGAAGGTTTGAAGTTCATGAGTCGACTCATGAGTCAACTCATGAAACTATGAGCTGATTGGCACGCAAAGATTAGCCATGGCACGCTGGTTTTCTGGCTTGGCACGACCTGTGAGTCGACTCATGAGTCGACCCACAAGGCATGAGTCGACTCATGAGTCGACTTCTGCTGTTTTGGGCCAAGAAAATCCAGAAACCAAATCTCTGGACTTTGCAACAGAGGTCGACTCATGAGTCGACCCCTGAGGCATGAGTCGACTCATGAGTCGACTCATATGACGGGATTTGCCTGTAACGGCTAGTTTTTGGCCAGATTTGGTTGCTTTTTAATGCTGCTTTTTGTGCTCTAACGGCTCTTTTTCTGCCTAGTTTGTTTTCCTTGTCTCTTAAGGCTATAAAAGGTTTCAAAAGGTGGAAAACAAAAAAGAGAGATCCAAATATCCAAGAGGCATTCAAGTGATTTGAAAAGAGAAAATCAAGAGCATTCAAGAGGGCATTCAAGTGCATTCAAGAGAAGGTTTTTCAAGCCAACTACTCAACATCATACAAGAGCTCATTTAAAAGCCTTCAAGAAGCCATCAATCAAGCTCACCAACTCCTCAAGCATTTACTTCATCTCTCATCCACTTTGAGGAAATCCAAGAGGGGCTTCTTCATTTGAGTAAAGCGTATTTATTGTTATATTCGCTCACTTAAGGAGCTATTCTTGTACTTATTTGTGCTCTAAACTGATTTTATCTTGTGAGTAATTATTTTTGTTTTGGAGGGTTTCCAAAACAAGGAAAGGTTGATCCGAACCTGAAATCGGAGTGTATTGGGTCGGCTTGTACCCGGGAAATAAGTGGACTAGCTTGGGATAGCTAGTGTCGGAGTTTCCGACGGTTGTATTCGGGTTGAATACAAAGTATAGTGGATTGGAATTCCAAGTAGGAGCTTGGGGAGTGGATGTAGGTGCAAGGTTGGCACCGAACCACTATAAATCATTGTGTTTGTGGCATGCTTTATTGTTTCTCTTTAATTCTCCATTATATCCTTGCATTCTTGTTTTAAGTAATTAATCTCAAACTAAAGTCTCTCTCCTCATTCATCAAGCTTTTGATATATAATTTTTACAAGTAATTAGTTAAGCCTAAAATTTTTAAAACCCAATTCACCCCCCCTCTTGGGTTGCATAGCTGGGCAACAAGTGGTATCAGAGCCCGGTGCTCTAGCCCTTCTTTGATCTAACAATCAAAGAGCCAAAGATCTATGGCAACCCACGTCGGCACTTCTCTAGCCGAGGGGCAATCTACCAACCGACCTCCACTTTTCAATGGGTCTAATTACACCTATTGGAAAGCTCGGATGAAGATTTTCATACAAGCACTAGACTATGATATGTGGAGTATCATAGTGAACGGTCCACACACACCCACCAAGATAATAGATGGTGAGGAGTCAACCAAACCCGAAAGAGAATGGGATGAGGTTGATAAGAAATTGGCACAGTTAAATGCTAAAGCTATGAATGTTCTTTATTGTTCACTTGATGCAAATGAATTTAATCGCATTTCTACCTGTGCATCTGCTAAAGAAATATGGGATAGGTTAGAAGTAACCCATGAGGGAACAAATCAAGTAAAGGAGTCTAAAATAAACATGCTTGTACATAAATATGAGTTATTTAAAATGGAGCATGATGAGTCCATAACTGCTATGTTTACTCGCTTTACTGAATAATTAATGGTTTGAAGAGTCTTGGCAAATCTTATACTAACAGTGAGCTTGTAAGGAAGATTCTCAGGTCATTGCCAAGAACCTGGGAAGCCAAGGTGACTGCTATCCAAGAAGCAAAGGACTTGAACACTCTACCTCTAGAAGAGTTCTTGGATCCTTGATGACTCACGAGCTTAGCATGAAGCAACATCAAGAGGATGAAGTCAAAAAGAAGAGAACCATTGCCCTCAAATCCACAGCCTCTCCTGATGAAGAAACTGACGACACAGAAGATGAAGAACAGGATGAAGAAATGGCACTCATCACCCGAAGATTCAAGAAGTTCCTAAGAAAGAGGAAACAGGGGATGAGAAAGAGACCTTTCACAAAAGGGGAACAAAGCAAAGAGAAAGAAAAAGATCAACCCCTTATATGCTATGAGTGCAAGAAGCCGGGGCATTTCAAATCCGAATGTCCACAATTGAAGAAAGGTCCCAAAAAGTTCAAAAAGAAGGCAATGATGGCCACATGGAGTGCGAGCGACGACTCAAGCTCCGATGAGGAGACCTCAACAGAACAAGCCAACCTGTGCCTTATGGCACACGATAATGAGGTAATTTCTGAAACCCCTAGTGAATTTACTTTTGAAGAATTGCATGAAGCCTTCAATGATTTAATTGATGAATTGAAGAAACTAGGAATGAAAAACAAAGAACTAAAATTGAAAAATCAGTCTTTAGTAAAACAAGCAGAAAATCTTTCAATTGAAAAATCTACTTTGCTTCAAGAGAACCAAAGCCTAAAGAATGATATTAATAAGCTGAAACCTATAGTAGATAAATTCACCTTAAGTTCAAACAAACTAAATATGATTCTTGAAAATCAAAAGGCCGTATATGATAAGGCCGGACTTGGCTATAACCCCTTAAAGAAACAAAAATTTCTGAAAAATATTTATGTAAATTATTCAAGTAACAAGCCTACCAATACTACTTGTTTTAAATGTGGTAGAATAGGACATAAATCTTACACTTGTGCAAACATAACTGTAAAGAAAATATGGGTTCCAAAAGGAACCATCTTGACTAACCAAAAAGGACCCAAGAAAGCTTGGGTACCTAAAACAAAAACTTGATATTTGTTTGCAGGTGTGTCTAGCATCCCATGGAGAAAACAGGAAATGGTATCTGGACAGTGGATGCTCGAGACACATGACTGGTGATGAATCACAATTCATCACGCTTGATGCTAAGGATGGAGGGATGGTCACCTTTGGAGATAATGGCAAAGGAAAGATCATCGGGATAGGTAACATTGGTATCACTCCCTCCAAATATATTGAAAATATTTTGTTAGTTAAAGGTTTAAAGCATAACTTACTTAGCATTAGTCAATTTTGTGATAAAGGGTATAAAGTAGTTTTTGAATCATCTGTTTGTATTGTGACTAGTCCTATTAATGATGGCATCAAATTTATAGGACATAGACATGGCAATGTTTATATGGTAGATCTAAATGATTTAGCCAAATTAGACATGCAATGCCTAGTATCCTTAAATGCTAAAGTTAATGAGACTAGTTGGCTTTGGCATCGTAGACTTGCTCACATTAGCATGCATTCTCTTTCAAAATTAATTAAGAAAGAATTAGTTCATGGCTTGCCTAAACTGAATTTTGAAAAAGATAGGATTTGTGATGCATGTCAACTAGGTAAGCAAACTAGAGTTTCATTTAAATCCAAAAACATTGTTTCAACTTCTAGACCATTAGAGCTTTTGCATATGGATTTATTTGGACCAACTAGAACCACAAGTCTAGGAGGAAAACGATATGGTTTTGTAATAATAGATGATTATTCACGTTTTACTTGGGTTTTCTTTTTGGCACACAAAGATGAAACTTTTCATATTTTCACTAAATTTCATCGAAAAGTCACTAATGAAAAAGGATTTTCAATTCAAAATATTAGAAGTGACCATGGAACTGAATTTGAAAATCAAGACTTTGAAAAATTTTGTGATGAGAATGGAATCGGCCATAACTTCTCTGCTCCTAGAACACCCCAACAAAATGGGGTAGTTGAAAGGAAAAACAGAACCTTAGAAGAAATGGCCCGTACCATGCTTTGTGAAAGCAACCTTCCAAGATATTTTTGGGCGGAAGCTATTAACACAGCATGTTACATTTTAAATCGTGCTTTGATCAGACAATTTTTAAAGAAAACCCCCTATGAACTTTGGAAAGGAAGAAAACCAAATATTGCATATTTTCATGTTTTTGGCTGCCGATGTTTTGTATTAAATAATAGCAAGGAAAGACTTGGTAAATTTGATGCAAAATCAGATGAAGCAATCTTTCTGGGTTACTCCTCTACTAGTAAAGCTTTTAGAGTTTTTAATAAAAGAACTTTAGTAGTTGAGGAGTCCATTCATGTTGTCTTTGATGAATCTAACGATCTTCCTTCAAGGAAGAATGAGGGTGTTGATGATGCAGATCCATTAATAGAAGGTATGAAGGAGATCACTCTGAAAGATTCAGCCACTCCAGAGGACAAGGAACAAGAAGACAAACAAGATGAGATAGGTGAGGAAATTCAAGAACAACCTCAAGGTACAAATGACCTACCCAAGGAATGGAGGTATGTTCACAACCACCCTAAGGAGTTAATTATTGGTGATCCTATGCATGGTGTAAAAACTCGCTCTTCACTTAGAGATGTGTTTAATCATTGTGCTTTTGTATCTCATTTTGAACCTAAAACTATTGAAGAAGCTGAAAAAGATCATAATTGGATTAATGCAATGCAAGAGGAACTTAATCAATTTGAAAGAAATAATGTTTGGACTTTGGTTTCAAGACCTAAAAACTGTTCAATAATTGGCACAAAATGGGTCTTTAGAAACAAATTAGATGAGCATGGTAATGTAATTAGAAATAAAGCAAGATTGGTTGCTAAAGGATATAATCAAGAAGAAGGGATTGATTTTGATGAAACCTTTGCACCAGTAGCTAGATTAGAAGCCATTAGACTTCTACTTGCATATGCTTGCTTTATGAAATTCAAATTTTTCAAATGGATGTTAAAAGTGCATTTTTAAATGGATTTATTGCTGAAGAAGTTTATGTAGAACAACCCCCTGGATTTGAAAATCATGCCTTTCCTAATCATGTTTTTAAATTAAATAAGGCTTTATATGGATTAAAACAAGCACCTAGAGCATGGTATGATAGACTAAGCAAATTTTTACTAAATAATGGTTTTTCAAGAGGTAATGTAGATACAACCCTCTTTATCAAAAGAAATCAAAATGATATGTTAGTTATACAAATTTATGTTGATGACATAATTTTTGGGTCTACTAATGAATCCCTTTGTCAAGACTTTGCTAAGCTTATGCAGGGGGAGTTCGAGATGAGCATGATGGGAGAACTCACCTTCTTCCTCGGACTCCAGATCAAACAATCAAAAGAGGGAATCTCCATCACCCAAAGCAAGTACACCAAGGAACTACTCAAAAGATTTGGAATGGAGAACTCCAAACCCATTGGCACACCAATGAGTCCCTCATGTAAGCTTGACAAGGACGATGAAGGTAAATGTGTAGACTTAAAATACTATAGAGGTATGATTGGATCATTATTATATTTAACTGCAAGTAGGCCTGATATCATGTTTAGTGTTTGTTTATGTGCTAGATATCAATCTAATCCTAAAGAATCTCATTTGAATGCTGTTAAAAGAATCCTTAGATACTTAAATGGTACTCAAACTTTAGGGTTATGGTACTCTAAGGACTCACAAATAGATTTATTAGGATATTCTGATGCTGACTTTGCTGGATGTAAACTAGATAGAAAAAGCACAAGTGGAACTTGTCAATTTCTTGGAGTTAACCTAATCTCATGGTTTAGCAAGAAACAAAATTCGGTAGCACTGTCTACGGCTGAGGCCGAATACATTGCAGCCGGAAGTTGTTGTGCTCAAATCTTGTGGATTAAGCAACAACTCGAAGACTTTGGAATTAAACTTAATGAAACACCAATAAGATGTGACAACACAAGTGCCATAAATCTATCTAAAAATCCTATTCAACACTCAAGATCCAAACATATTGAAATAAGACATCACTTCATAAGAGAACATGTTCAAAACAAAAATATAATTCTTGAATATGTTTGCACCGAAAATCAATTAGCTGATATCTTTACAAAGGCCCTTAGTGAGGATAGATTCTGTGAAATTAGGAGAAATCTAGGAATTCTTGATCCATTTGCCTGAATTAATTTTCAAATTCCAATGATTTATGGTCAAAATTTCCTAAGAGCTCAATTTCCAACACCTTTCTTGGTCCCAAAAGCTCAAGTTTTTCATTCTAAAAACTCATCTTAGAGCTAAACTCCTTCTCCCCAAATTTCAAATTTTTCTGGAATTTATTCACATTTTTCCTGATTTTCTGAACTTCATGAGTCGACCCCCATGAGTCGACTCAATGGCAAACTTGTAATTCCCAGCAACTTCCAACGGGCTGAAGGGTTTATATTTTGAATTACTGTTCGTGAGCCGACCCTCACGCTCGTCTTCCTCCTTCCGAAATCCATTCTCCCTTCTCCCATTTGCTCCATTTCCAAGGCTTGAGCTAGTGGAACTCCTCCCGCCTCCTCTCCACCGCAAATCGCCACTCGGGGAAAGGTTCTTTTGTGACCTCTTCCCTTGTTCTTCACGGTTGGAGCGTGCCCTAGCACTCCACCGTCCCTCTCAAATCCACTCATTCTCTCCTCCAAAACCTCAAATCACTCTCTTGTGATCCTTCCTCCACTCTCTCACTTGCTCCTCAAGTCTCCTCGCCTGGTATTGAAGAGGGTATGGCACCAAAAATGAAGCTTCCCCAAAGGAGAAAGTCTGTCCGAGAACTTGAAGAAAATGTCAGAAAGAAAAGGCAAGCGGCACAGTCCTCCTCTGCTCCCGTCCAGCTTCAGTTCAAGGTCCTTCACAGTCCTCTCAAACTCCCAGTAAGAACCCTCTCTCAGATAGAAAAGTAGAAACCGGGAAAAACATTGACTTCCGGTTCTTTGAAAGTGAGGGATTTTCTTTAGCAAGTAAGATCAAAAATCAGGGATGGAGCTTTTACTGTTCACTCAAAGAAGTCACCTTTGTTGACCTTGTTAGGGAGTTTTATCAGAATCTTATTTATGGAAATGGGTCAGTAACTTCAACTGTGAAAGGGATTGATATCTGTCTGGATCCTGTCATTTTAGGGGAGATTTTACACTTACCTAGTGAAGGTTATGCATACATGGAACTCCCCGTGAAAGAAGAAGGTATAAGTGTTATACTTGGAGGAACCTACCAAGGGAATTTGAATAAACTAGAGGCCAAGATTTTACCTATAGAAATGAGAATCTTACATCAAATGGTCACAAAACTTTTCTTCCCTAGGAGTGGTAGGCACGATCTTCTGTCAGGCAGGGACATATGCATTATGTTTCACATTATCACAGAAACCCCCCTAAACCTCCCAGCACTTATGATAGAGGCCATGAGAGAGACTCTGAACAGATCTAAGGCACATTTGCCTTATGGTATGGCCCTGACTAGAGTTTTCAGGAGGTTTGGAGTTAGTTGTGAGGGGGAGGCTCCCACCAAACTGTCTCATGTTGATACCTTCAACCTACACACCTTGCATCGAATGGGGTTCACAAAAAGTGGTGGTGGTTGGATCAGGGGAGCTGAGGAAAGAACAGAAGAAAGAGCAGAAGAGAGAGCAGAAGAAAGAGCTGAGGATACAGCAGGAGTCAGAGCTGAAGAAGAAGAAGGTCCATCATCTCCTGTTCATGACTTCAGGGCAGCTTCACCAGATATACAGTTCTTTCCGGATCCAGAGGCTGGCCCTTCTGAGTTTACCAGGATACCCACACCTGTGCATCAGCCAGAGAGCAGAGCACCTCCGCCAGAGTTCACACTGTCCGATTATCAGATTGAGCGGATTGCACAGCGTATGGTCTCTTTGATGTCGAGTCAGATGAGCAGTACTTCATTTGTACCAGGGGCTACTTCTACTGATCAGACTTTGACTCCCCACATCTCCACAGTATATCAGATGATGGCAGATCAGTCCATGAGGATTCAGCAGCTTGAGGACACTGTACTGAGACTGACTGGCAGAGTTCTCGAGTTACAGGGGCAGGTCTTCGATTTGGCACACCCTCAGCCTCAGGAGTCTACGATTGAGGTCACTGATCTCACTGCAGAGGCCGGCAGACTCAGAGGAGCTCTTGAGGGCGGTTATGAGTTACTGAGGAAGGAGATCAGAGGATCAAGTGAGCAAGCTACTACTCAGTTCACTGCACTTCTCCAGGCTGTCTCCAGGGCACTGACTGTACTTGACTCCATCAGACTTACCCTTTCAGTTCAGTCCCTAGCTTCTCAGCGTTCTCAGCCACCCAGTTCCTCCCGTTCGCCTGCTCGTGCCAGTTCTTCCTCTCGTGCCAGAGGCAGACGGGGTCGAGGACGCATCTCAGATCCAGATCCATCTGCTCCTTATCACATTTCTGATGATTCTGATCATTGATCATTTCTAGATCCTAGGTCTTAGTGTTTAGTCCTCTCTAGGATCTGTATTTTTGGGGCCATGTATTGACATGAGCTAGTTGACTTTGTATGATACTTTTTATGTTACAATCTATGTACTGAAACAATTATGGCTTTACCTTTGGAATGATGATTATCTTACTTTGGTTATATATTCTCTTTTGTGAAATATTGTCTTCTCTTTATGGTATTATCATTTTATGATTGCTGTTAATAGTTGCTTCATTAAGGGGGAGCAAACCCTACAAGAGGAGAAATTAAAGAATGCTTCAGAAAAAGGACTTAACCTTGTTTGATGATGTCAAAAAGGGGGAGAAATTAAACACAAAGAAATCCATCAAAAGCAAACACTACAAATTATGAGAAATTAATACATTGACAATTTTAAGTACAAATGCTAAATATACTGCAAATAAGTACCTTTTAAAATTACTCATACTCTGATTTGCTGTAAACCATTGAATATGCTTTGATAGGCTTTCAAATTCTAAACCCACTCTGATATATTGAATACATTGCTCTAATACTTTGACAATTTTTTTTACTACTCCGATACATTACTCAATTTTACTCTGATACATTGAAAAACTGTTTTTATTACTCTGATACTTTGCAAAATTTTTCTCTGATACTTTGTAAAATTGTTTTCCCTACACTGATACATTGCAGGATTTTCATTTCTCTTGCTCTGATACATCTTAAACTTAAATGATCTAATACTCTTTCCAAATCAACTATTAAATATGCTTTGGCACACATGACTAGTTTTGAGAATTGAGAAAATTTTTTTTTCTTGCTCTGATAATAAAATCAAATTTTCTGCTCTAACACCAAAACAATAATCCAATGAGCATATCTTCCAATCTTTAAGCAAATGGACAAACCATTTATGCATACAACCATTTGTATCACATGCCAAAAGAATCATACTCTTTTCAAGCATATGCACCTAAAATACAATCTGTTGAAATTCATGATTCAGAAAAATGCTTTTGTTCAAATGTTTTGTCATCATCAAAAAGGGGGAGATTGTTGCTCCTAGATTGATTTTGATGACTACAAAACAGTTTGAAGGGATACAAATATTTTTTATTTGAAAAAGACCTTATGCTCTACAGGGGCAAAATCATAATTTCATCAAAACTCTGATTTGATAGCATCATCGTGTAGAACAAATGATATGTAATCTATTGGTGAAAGTTTCATGGTTTTTGGACTTATATTTTTGGAGTTATGAAGGTTTGAAGTTCATGAGTCGACTCATGAGTCAACTCATGAAACTATGAGCTGATTGGCACGCAAAGATTAGCCATGGCACGCTGGTTTTCTGGCTTGGCACGACCTGTGAGTCGACTCATGAGTCGACCCACAAGGCATGAGTCGACTCATGAGTCGACTTCTGCTGTTTTGGGCCAAGAAAATCCAGAAACCAAATCTCTGGACTTTGCAACAGAGGTCGACTCATGAGTCGACCCCTGAGGCATGAGTCGACTCATGAGTCGACTCATATGACGGGATTTGCCTGTAACGGCTAGTTTTTGGCCAGATTTGGTTGCTTTTTAATGCTGCTTTTTGTGCTCTAACGGCTCTTTTTCTGCCTAGTTTGTTTTCCTTTGTCTCTTAAGGCTATAAAAGGTTTCAAAAGGTGGAAAACAAAATAGAGAGATCCAAATATCCAAGAGGCATTCAAGTGATTTGAAAAGAGAAAATCAAGAGCATTCAAGAGGGCATTCAAGTGCATTCAAGAGAAGGTTTTTCAAGCCAACTACTCAACATCATACAAGAGCTCATTTAAAAGCCTTCAAGAAGCCATCAATCAAGCTCACCAACTCCTCAAGCATTTACTTCATCTCTCATCCACTTTGAGGAAATCCAAGAGGGGCTTCTTCATTTGAGTAAAGCGTATTTATTGTTATATTCGCTCACTTAAGGAGCTATTCTTGTACTTATTTGTGCTCTAAACTGATTTTATCTTGTGAGTAATTATTTTTGTTTTGGAGGGTTTCCAAAACAAGGAAAGGTTGATCCGAACCTGAAATCGGAGTGTATTGGGTCGGCTTGTACCCGAGAAACAAGTGGACTAGCTTGGGATAGCTAGTGTCGGAGTTTTCGACGGTTGTATTCGGGTTGAATACAAAGTATAGTGGATTGGAATTCCCAAGTAGGAGCTTGGGGAGTGGATGTAGGTGCAAGGTTGGCACCGAACCACTATAAATCATTGTGTTTGTGGCATGCTTTATTGTTTCTCTTTAATTCTCCATTATATCCTTGCATTCTTGTTTTAAGTAATTAATCTCAAACTAAAGTCTCTCTCCTCATTCATCAAGCTTTTGATATATAATTTTTACAAGTAATTAGTTAAGCCTAAAATTTTTAAAACCCAATTCACCCCCCCTCTTGGGTTGCATAGCTGGGCAACAAGGGGCAATCAACAAACCGACCTCCACTTTTCAATGGGTCTAATTACACCTATTGGAAAGCTCGGATGAAGATTTTCATACAAGCACTCGACTATGATATGTGGAGTATCATAGTGAATGGTCCTCATACACCCACCAAGATTATAGATGGTGAAGAATCAACCAAACCCGAGAAAGAATGGGATGAGGTTGACAAGAAATTGGCACAATTAAATGCCAAAGCCATGAATGTTCTTTATTGTGCACTAGATGCAAGTGAATTTAATCGCATTTCTACTTGTGCATCTGCTAAAGAAATATGGAATAGGTTAGAAGTAACCCATGAGGAAACAAATCAAGTAAAAGAGTCTAAAATAAACATGCTTGTACATAAATATGAATTGTTCAAAATAGAGCATGATGAGTCCATAACTGCTATGTTTACTCGTTTTACTGATATAATCAATGGTTTAAAGAGTCTTGGCAAATCTTATACTAACAGTGAACTTATAAGGAAGATTCTCAGGTCACTGCCAAGAACTTGGGAAGCCAAGGTGACTGCCATCCAAGAAGCAAAGGACTTGAACACTCTACCTCTAGAAGAGCTTCTTGGATCCTTGATGACTCATGAACTTAGCATGAAGCAACATCAAGAGGATGAAGTCAAAAAGAAAAGAACCATTGCCCTCAAATCCACAACTTCGTCTGATTATGAAACGGATGACTCTGAAGATGAAGATCAGGATGAAGAGATGGCTCTCATCACCCGAAAATTTAAGAAGTTTCTAAGAAAAAAGAAACAGGGGATGAGAAAGAAATTTACAAAAGGGGATCAAAGCAAAGAAAAGGAGAAAGATCAACCCCCTATATGCTACGAGTGCAAGAAGCCAGGATATTTCAGATCCGAATGTCAACAATTGAAGAAAGGTCCAAAGAAGTTCAAAAAGAAGGCAATGATGGCGACCTGGAGTGCGAGTGATGACTCAAGCTCCGACGAGGAAACCTCAACAGAACAAGCCAACCTGTGCCTGATGGCACACGAAAATGAGGTAACTTCTGAATCCACTAGTGAATTCACATTTGAAGAATTGCATGAAGCTTTCTATGACTCAATTGATGAATTAAAGAAACTAGGGAAGAAAAACAAAGAACTGAAATTAAAAAATCAGTCCTTAGTGAAACAAGCTGAAAATCTTTCAATTGAAAAATTCACCTTGATTCAAGAAAATCAAAACTTAAAGGATGAAATGAACAAGCTGAAATCTATAGTAGATAAGTTCACCTTAAGTTCAAACAAACTAAATATGATCCTTGAAAATCAGAAAGCTATATATGATAAGGCTGGACTTGGTTATAAACCCCTGAAGAAATAAAAATTTCTGAAGGATATTTATGTAAATTATTCAAGTAATAAGTCTACAAATATTACTTGTGGAAGAATAGGACATAAATCATACACATGTCTTATTAACAAATATGCAAACACAAAGAAAATATGGGTTCCAAAAGGAACCATTCTGACTAACCTGAAAGGACCCAAGAAAGCTTGGGTACCTAAGACAGAAACTTGACCTTTGCTTGCAGGTGTGTCTAGCATCCCAAGAAGGAAACAGGAAATGGTATCTTGACAGTGGATGCTCGAGACACATGACTGGTGATGAATCACAATTCATCACGCTTGATGCTAAGGATGGAGGGATGGTCACCTTTGGAGATAATGGCAAAGGAAAGATCATCGGGATAGGTAACATTGGTATCACTCCCTCCAAATACATTGAGAATATTTTATTAGTTAAAGGTTTAAAGCATAACTTACTTAGCATTAGTCAATTCTGTGATAAAGGGTATAAAGTAAGTTTTGAATCATCTGTTTGCATTGTGACGAGTCGTATTAACGATGGCATTAAATTTATAGGACATAGGCATGGCAATGTTTATATGGTAGACTTGAATGATTTAACTAAATTAGACATGAAATGCCTAGTTTCCTTAAATGCTAAAATAAATGAGACTAGTTGGCTGTGGCATCGTAGACTTGCACACATTAGCATGCATTCTCTCTCAAAATTAATTAAAAAGGATTTAGTTCTCGGTTTGCCAAAACTGAATTTTGCAAAGGATAGAATTTGTGATGCATGCCAATTAGGTAAACAAACTAGAGTATCATTTAAATCTAAAAACACTGTTTCAACTTCTAGACCTTTAGAGCTCTTACATATGGATTTATTTGGACCAACTAGAACCACTAGTCTAGGAGGAAAACGATATGGATTTGTAATTATAGATGATTACTCTCGTTTTACTTGGGTTTTCTTTTTAGCTCACAAAAATGAAACTTTTCAAATTTTCACTAAATTTCATCGAAAAGTCACTAATGAAAAAGGGTTTTCAATTCAAAATATTAGAAGTGATCATGGAACAGAATTTGAAAATCATGACTTTGAAAATTTTTGTGATGAAAATGGAATTGGCCATAACTTCTCTGCTCCTAGGACACCTCAACAAAATGGGGTAGTTGAAAGGAAAAACAGAACCTTAGAAGAAATGGCCCGTACCATGCTTTGTGAAAGCAACCTTCCAAGATATTTTTGGGCGGAAGCTATTAACACAGCATGTTACATTTTAAATCGTGCTTTAATTAGACAATTTTTAAAGAAAACCCCCTATGAACTTTGGAAAGGAAGAAAACCAAATATTGCATATTTTCATGTCTTTGGTTGCCGATGTTTTGTATTAAATAATGGAAAAGAAAAACTTGGTAAATTTGATGCAAAATCAGATGAAGCAATCTTTTTAGGTTACTCCTCCACTAGTAAAGCATTTAGAGTTTTCAACAAAAGAACTTTAGTAGTTGAGGAGTCCATACATGTTGTCTTTGATGAATCTAACGATCTTCCTTCAAGGAAGAATGAGGGTGTTGATGATGCAGATCCACTAATAGAAGGTATGAAGGAGATCACTCTGAAAAATTTAGCAACTCCAGAAGACAAGGATCAAGAAGACAAACAAAATGAGAAAGGTGAAGAAATTCAAGAACAACCTCAAGGTACAAATGACTTACCCAAGGAATGGAGGTATGTTCACAACCACCCTAAGGAGTTAATTATCGGTGATCCTATGCATGGGGTAAAAACCCGTTCTTCACTTAGAGATGTACTTAATCATTGTGCATTTGTATCTCAACTTGAACCTAAAACTTTTGAAGAAGCTGAAAATGATCATAACTGGATTAATGCTATGCAAGAAGAACTTAATCAATTTGAAAGAAATAATGTTTGGACCTTAGTAACAAGACCTAAAGATTATTCAATAATTGGCACAAAATGGGTCTTTAGAAACAAATTAGATGAGCATGAAAATGTAATTAGAAATAAAGCAAGACTGGTTGCTAAGGGATATAATCAAGAAGAAGGAATTGATTTTGATGAAACCTTTGCACCTGTTGCTAGATTAGAAGCCATTAGACTTCTACTTGCTTATGCTTGCTTTATGAAATTCAAACTATTTCAAATGGATGTTAAAAGTGCATTTTTAAATGGATATATTTCTGAAGAAGTATATGTAGAACAACCCCCTGGATTTGAAAATCATGCTTTTCCCAATCATGTCTTTAGATTAAATAAAGCTTTATATGGTCTAAAACAAGCACCTAGAGCATGGTATGAAAGGCTAAGCAAATTTCTACTAAATGATGATTTCTCAAGAGGCAATGTAGATACAACCCTATTTATTAAAAGAAACCAAAATGATATGCTAATTATACAAATTTACGTTGATGACATAATTTTTGGGTCTACTAATGAATCCCTTTGTCAAGACTTTGCTAAGCTTATGCAGGGAGAGTTCGAGATGAGCATGATGGGAGAACTCACCTTCTTCCTCGGACTCCAAATCAAACAATCAAAAGAGGAAATCTCCATCACCCAAAGCAAGTACACCAAGGAACTACTCAAAAGATTTGGAATGAAGAACTGCAAACCAAGTGGCACACCAATGAGTCCCTCAAGTAAGCTTGACAAGGATGATGAAGGTAAAAGCGTAGACTTAAAATACTATAGAGGTATGATTGGCTCATTATTATATCTAACTGCAAGTAGGCCTGATATCATGTTTAGTGTTTGCTTATGTGCTAGATATCAATCTAATCCTAAGGAATCTCATTTGAATGCTGTTAAAAGAATTCTTAGATACTTAAATGGTACACAAACTATAGGGTTATGGTACTCTAAGGACTCACAAATTAATTTGTTAGGATATTCAGATGCTGATTTTGCTGGATGTAAATTAGATAGAAAAAGCACAAGTGGAACTTGCCAATTTCTTGGAGTTAACCTAATCTCATGGTTTAGCAAGAAACAAAATTCGGTGGCACTGTCTACGGCTGAGGCCGAATACATTGCAGCCGGAAGTTGTTGTGCTCAAATCTTGTGGATTAAGCAACAACTCGAAGATTTTGGAATCAAACTTAATGAAACACCAATAAAATGTGATAATACAAGTGCCATAAATCTATCTAAAAATCCAATACAATACTCAAGATCCAAACATATTGAAATAAGACATCATTTTATAAGAGAACATGTTCAAAACAAAAATATAATTCTTGAATATGTTTGCACTGAAAATCAATTAGCCGATATCTTTACAAAGGCCCTTAGTAAGGATAGATTCTGTGAAATTAGGAGAAATCTAGGAATTCTAGATCCATTTGCCTAAAATTTCTCAATTTTCAAAGAATTGATTAGAGGTCAATTTTCAACATCCATCATGGTCCCAAAAGCTCAGATTTATCACTCTAAAAATTTGTCATTGAGCAAAATTCCTTCTCCCAAAATTTCGAATTTTTTTGGAATTTATTTGCATTTTTCCTGAATTTCTGAACTTCATGAGTCGACCCCCATGAGTCGACTCAATGACAAACTTGTAAATCCCACAAACTTCCCACGGGCTCATTGTTTTTAAAACGGGAACCCTGTTTGTGAGATGACTCATCTTCTCATCGTCTTCCTTCCGAAAGCCGTTCTTTCCAACTCTTTTTTGCTCCAAAACCAAGGATTTATCTCGAGGCAATTCTCCCTCCTACTCTCCACCAAAAATCGCCTCCTTGGAAAAGAGATTTCTCGTGCTTTCTCGCATTGCTTGGCGCGGTTGGAACGTGCCCTAGCACTTCACCTATCTTCCAAAATCCACTTCTTTTCTCCACTAAAATTCCTCTTTACTCTCTTGTGATCCCTCCTCCTCTCAATTCAAGTCTTCTTGTCTGCTACTTCATTGGATATGGCTCCAAAGATGAAACTTCCCCAAAGAAGGAAATCAATCCGTGAGCCTGAGGAAATTGTCCGAAAGAAAAGGCATGCTCAGTCTTCAACTGCTCTCACTCCAGTTTCAGTACCTACTCAAGGTCCCTCTCAATCCTCCATAAGCCCCAGTGTAAATCCTCTTTCTGATAGAAAAGTAGAAACCGAGAAAAATATAGATTTTCGGTTCTTTGAGAAAGAAGGCTTTACTTTTGCTACCAAGATCAAAAATCAAGGATGGGAACTCTACTGCTCCCTTAAGGAAGTCACCTATGTTGACCTTGTTAGAGAGTTCTACCAGAACCTACATTATGGAAATGGGTCAGTGACTTCAACAGTCAAGGGGATTGACATATGCTTGGATTCTAGGATATTGGGAGATATACTTCAGTTGCCTAGTGAAGGATACTCATATATGGAACTTCCAATTAAAGAAGAAGGGATCAGAATTATCTTAGGAGAAGCTTTTTCAGGAAGTTTAAACAAATTGGAAGCAAAGCTATTAACCATTGAGATGAGGGTCCTGCATCAGATTGTAACAAAACTCTTCTTTCCTAGGAGTGGTAGGCATGATCTACTATCTGGCAGAGATGTATGTGTCATGTTTCATATCATCACTCAGACCCCCCTAAACCTCCCTGCACTTATGATAGAGGCCATGAGAGAAACTTTGAACAGATCCAAGGCACACTTGCCTTATGGTATGGCCCTTACTAGAGTATTTAGGAGGTTTGGAGTTAGCTGTGAGGGGGAGACACCTACCAAGCTCTCACATGTGGACACTTTCAACCAACACAGCCTGCACCGAATGGGAATTACAAAGACTGTTGGTGGTTGGATCAAGGGCTCTGAAGAAAGAGCTGAGGAGAGAGCTGAGGAAAGAGCTGAAGACAGAACTGAAGGTAGAGTAGAAGAAGAAGGTCCATCTTCTCCTGTACATGACTTCAGGGCAGCATCACCAGATACCCAGTTCATTCCTGATACTGAGGCTGGCCCTTCTGAGTTTACTAGGATGCCCACACCAGTGTATCAGCCAGAGAGCAGAGCACCTCATTCAGAGTTCAGACTGGCTGACGATCAGATCGAGCATATATCACAGCGTGTGGCTTCTTTGCTGTCTAACCAGTGGGGTAGTACTTCTTTTGCACCTGGAGCTACCTCTTCTGATCAGACCATTACTCCCCACATCTCCTCTGTGTTTCAGATGATTTCAGATCAGTCCATCAGGATACAGCAGCTTGAGGACATAGTCTGGAGACTTACTGGCAGAGTTCTTGACTTGCAGGGGCAAGTCCTTGCATTGGCCCATCCCAAGCCACAGGAGTCTACCATTGAGGTCACAGACCTCACTGCAGAGGCTGGCAGGCTCAGAGAAGCACTAGAAGGTGGATATGAATTACTGAGGAAAGAGATCCGAGGATCGAGTGAGCATGCTACCATCCAGTTCACTGCTCTACTTCAATCTGTTTCCAAAGCACTGAACGTACTTGATTCTATTAGACTCACCCTTTCTGTTCAGTCCCTAGCATCTCAGCGTTCTCAGCCACCCAGTTCATCTCGCTCTCCTGCTCGTGGCAGAGGCAGACGGGGTAGAGGACGTACCTCTGATCCATCATCTCCTCACCCTATATCTGATGACTCCGATCATTGACTTATCTTGATCTTTACTAGATCCTAGGTGTTAGTGTCTTGTTCTAGGATCTATACCTTGGGGCCATGTATTGACAATTAGCTGGTTGAATTTTATGTATTGAAACAATTATGATATTAATGGAATCACCTTTTACCTATATTTCTACCTCTTTGTAATGATATCGATCATATTTTGGTTATATATTTTCTTCTTGTGGAAAAATTGTCTTCTCTTTGTTGTTGTTTGCTATTGATAATTGCTATATTAAGGGGGAGCAAACATCTGTGAAAAACTCTAAAGGGGAAGAAATTAAAGAATGTTTCAGAAAAAGGAAGAGTTAACTATGTTTGATGATGTCAAAAAGGGGGAGAAATTAAATAAAAACAAAAATTGAAATTAAACAAAAAAATCAAAACTCTAAATTATGAGAAAAAGGGGGAGAAATTAAATAAAAACAAAGATTGGAAGATTAAACCAAACTGGAGAAATTAAACAAAAATAAAGATTGGAAGATTAAACCAAACTGGAGAAATTAAACAAAAACAAGAATTGAAAGATTAAACCAAACTGGAGAAATTAAACAAAAACAAGAATTGAAAGATTAAACCAAACTTGAGAAATTAAACAAAAATTGGAAGATTAAAAAAAATATATTGGGAAACAAATATTGGAGAAATTAAACAAAACTTTGAGAAATTTGGTATCGAAATTTGGTATCAGACAGAACTTAAACAAAAAGCCATCCATCAAAAGCAAAATCATAAGTACAATGCAAATAAGTATTTTTTTATATGCTCTGATATATTTCAAAATTCAAACTTACTCTGATACATCTTTTGAAATTTTATTTACCTTGATACAACTTAAGAAATTTGATTTACTCTGATACACCCTAAAATTTCTTTTAACTTGCTCTGATACATGATAAAATTTGCTCTGATACAGTGTGAAATTTTCTCTGACATTTGCTCTGATACAGTGTGAAAGTTTCTCTGATATATTATAACATTTGCTCTGATACAGTGTGAAATTTTCTCTGACATTTGCTCTGATTCAGTGTTAAATTTTCTCTGATATATTATAACATTTACTCTGATACATTATAAAATCTTTTCTGATATCATTGTAAAAATTATTTTTCTTGCTCTGATACATTGCAAAATTTATTTATCTTCTCTTGCTCTGATATATCTTAAACTCAAAATGATCTAATACCTTTTTCAAATCTTTAAGAAAATGGACAAACTATTTTTGTATTTATATTACATGCCAAAAGAATCATACTCTTTTCAAGCATATACACCTATAATGGATTCTTTTGAAATTAATGCATTAACATAAATATTTTTGTTCAAATATTTTGTCATCATCAAAAAGGGAGAGATTGTTGCTCCTAGAATGATTTTGATGATTACAAAGCAGATTGAAGGGATACAAATAATTTTAAAATGAAAAAGTCCTTATGCTCTTCAAGGGTAAAATCATAATTTCACTAAAATCCTGATTTGATAGTATCATTTGATAGAACAAATGATTTGTAAACTATTGATGAAAATTTCATTGTATTTGGACTTATATTTTTGAAGTTATGAAGGTTTGAAGTGCATGAGTCGACTCATGAGTCAACTCATGGCACTGTGAGCTGATTGGCACGCAAAAAATTTCCATGGCACGCTGGATTTTTGACTTGGCACGACCTGTGAGTCGACTCATGAGTCGACCCACAAGGCATGAGTTGACTCATGAGTCGACCTCTGCTGATTTGAGCCGAAAAATCCAGAAATCAGACCTTCTGGTCTGTGCAACAGAAGTCGACTCATGAGTCGACTCCTGATGCATGAGTCGACTCATGAGTCGACCCCTGCGACGGGAAATGTCAGCAACGGCTATTTTTTTGCCCATTTTAATTGCCATTTATGCTTCCTAAAATTGCTCTAATGGCTCTTTATCTACCTAAATTGTTTTCTCTTGCTTCTAATGCTACAAAATGCTTGAAATGGTGAAAGAAATTGCAGTTTAAATAGCAGATCAAATTGGAGAGAAAATGAAGAAGATCAATCGGCAGATCAAAAGAGAAGAACAGAAGAGAGAATCCGAAATCTGCACGAAAAAGCCTGAGATCAACGAAAAATCCAAAAAGAAAAAGAGAGAAGATCCACAATATACCAGAGAGAGTGTGAAAGAGAAAAGCAAGAGCTTTCAAGGAGAGAATTCTTCACGCCTATTGTTTCAACCTTGATCTAGAGATCGTTCAAAGCTTTCAAGAGATCTTCAATCATCAATCAACCTCTTCTCAAGCATTCAAGCGTTCATCCATTTTGAGAAAATCCGAAAAAGGGGTTCTTCATTTGAGTAAAGCTTTTATTGTTATATTCGCTCATTTAAGGAGCTGTTATTGTATTAATCTGTGCTCAAAATTTTCTAACTCTTTGTGAGTTTTTGTTCTTATTTTTGGAGGCTTTCCAAAACAAGGAAAGGTTGATCCAAACCTAAAATCGGAGTGTTTTGGGTTTACTTGTACCCGAGAAACAAGTGATCTAGCTTGGGATAGCTAGTGTCGGAGTTTCCGACGTTTTGTATTCGGGTTGAATCAAAGGATAGTGGATTGAAATTCTCAAGTAGGATCTTGGGGAGTGGATGTAGGTGCAAGGTTAGCACCGAACCACTATAAATCCTTGTGTTTGTGGTGTGCTTTAGCGCTTCACTTTATTTCTTTATTATATTCTTGCATTCCTGCTTTAGGTAATTAATATTGAATTAAAGTCTTTGTTTTGTTCTTCATAAGTAATCAGTTGGGGCTTAAAATTTTTAGAAACTCAATTCACCCCCCCTCTTGGGTTGCATAGCTGGGCAACATCTACATATCATAGTCAAGTACTTGAATAAAGATTTTCATCCGAGCTTTCCAATAGGTATAATTTGACCCATTGAAAAGTGAAGGTCGGTTTGTGGACTGCCCCTCGGTTAGTGAAGTGCCAACTTGAGTTGCCATAGATCTTTAGCTCTTTGATGGTTAAATCAAAGTAGGGCTAGAGCACCGAGCTCTGATATCACTTGTTGCCCAGCTATGCAACCCAAGAGGAGGGTGAATTGGGTTTTTAAGAATTTAAAAATTAACTTACAACTATGAGGATTATTTAACAATGAGCAGGATAAATGTGGAAAGTAAAATTTATACAAGGTGTAGAAGTTGGTGTAAGAATGCAAGAAGATAAAAAAATTTAAAAGGAGAGTAAGTAAGCACAACATAAACAAGAACATCTATAGTGATTCAGTGCCAACCTTGCACCTACGTCCACTCTCCAAGCTCCTACTTGAGAATTCAAATCCACTAAACCATATTCAACCCGAATACAACATCAGAACCTCTGACTTTAGCTATTCCAAGCTAGAACACTTATTTTTTGGGTACAAGCCAACCCAATACAATCCGATTCAAGGTTCGGATCAACTTTTCCCTATTTTGAAACCCTTCCAAAACAAAATATCAACTCAAAATAGAGTATAGCAGTTAATCACATAGAAATACAGATGTAGCTCCTTTAATGAGCAAATAAAGCTTTAAATACACTTTACACAATAAGAACGAAGCTCTTCTGATTTTTCTCAAGGTGGTTGAAGACTTGAATGAGCTCTTGAGGGATTGGTGAACTTGAAATAAAAGCTTCTTGAACTTTTAAGAGGGCTCTTGCTTAAGGTTGAAATGAATGCTTGAAGAACTTTTTCAAAACCTTGTTGATTCCCTTCTTTAAGTGCTTTTTATAACTTCAAATAATGGTGGAGAGTAATCTGAACTGAAATAGAGCCGTTGGAGCATATTAAATGGGTATTAAATACAGCCAAAAAGAGCTAAAAACTAACCGTTGCAGAAATTTTTTGTCACAGGAGTCGACTCATAGGGTCGACTCATGCTCATGAGTCGACTCATGGGGTCAACTTTTGTGGCACAGAACAGAAAATGACTGTTTTGTAATTTTAGCCTACACAGCAGCAGAGGTCGACTCATAGGGTCGACTCATGGGGTCGACTCACAGAGTGTGCCAGCCAAAGAATTCAGCATGCCGTTCAGCCCCTTTTACCATGAGTCGACTCATGGGGTCGACTCAAATATATAAACATGATTTTTTTTAAAATACATACTCAAAAATATTAAAATTACCTCCAATAGATTATAAATCTTGTGTTCTTACTCTTGAGGCTTCTGAATCAGAACTTGATAAAATTATAATTTTGCCCCTGAAATATAATAAATCTTTTTTCAAGCCAAAATCATTAGTAACCCCCTCAAATACTTTGTAATCATCAAAATCAATTCAAGGAGCAACAATTCTTATTGCTTCTAGTCTAGTAATAGGAGTAAATGTTTCATCAAAATCAATTCCTTCTTGTTGATTATATCCTTTAGCAACTAATCTTATTTTATTTTTTATTATATTTTTATCTTCATCTAATTTATTTCTATATACCCATTTAGTTCCTATTATAGGATGATTTTTAGGTCTAGCAACTAGTGTCCAAACACTATTTCTTTCAAATTGATTTAGCTCTTCTTACATGGCAATTATCCAGTTATGATCCTTTTTAGCTTTATCTATTATTTTAGGTTCTAGATATGAAACAAAAGCTACATAATTACAAACATCCAATTGATTAATTCTTTGGAGTGATTGTGCACATGCCTCCATTCTCTTGGAAGATTACTTATATCTTGAGGTTGTTCTTGAATGTTCTGATCATTGATGCTTTCATCCTTATATTTTTCATCTAATTGATCTTTGCTTCACTTATCTGAGTCATTAATGGTGAGCTTTTTCATTCCATCTTCTATGATACCAGCATCATCAGCACCCTCTCTCTTTCTTGATGAAAGTGTTAGGATTTGATGCCTCAAAATTCAGCCTACATTGAGCCTACAATGAGGTTCGCAGCAAAAAATGGAGTCCAACGAGACCAAGATCACCTGAAACGGAGCTCGGATGGAGGAGATACGAGCTTTTGAAGTCGGCACAAGATTCGAGGTGGTGGAGGACCACCAGCGACCGGCGGTGGGCGGCAGCGGCGCGGCCGCAGGTGGCGGCGCGCGGGACGCGCGACCCAGGCCCGTGCAGGACGTGCGACCCACGCGGGCGGGCGGCCCACGCGGGCGCGCGGCCCAGTCGGGCGCGCGGCCCAGTCCGTGTGCAAGCCCGCACACGGGCGTGGCCCAGGCCTGCGTGGGCGGGCCGGCCCAGGCCTAGCGGCCTGCTGGCCCTTTGCCCCGGTCCACCATGGACCAGGCGGTCCACGACTGGGCCTGTGGACCATGCGGGCATTTTCCACATGTTTTGCATAGTCCACGGCACTATTCCGTGGACCGGTCGTGATCGGAGGGCGTGGGTTGATCTGTTTTTTGATCCGACGGTCCAGGGGTTATCTGGCTTTGTTTAGGACTCCTAATCCATCTCTAATCAAGTTTTAAGCCCTTTAAATAAGGCTGGTCGATAACAGAGAGGATGTGTGGTTGGTTTTTTGCACCGTACGAGAACCCGAGAGAAGAGAGAGGCAGAAGCGCTGAGAGAGAAGGAGCAGGAGGCTCCTGGACAGCGGTCGCCAGGCACTTCAGGGGTTTAGGGGGTCTTCCAAGAGAGAGAGCTTTTGTGAGAGAAACTTCTAGTGAGAGAGAATTGGGTGTACAAGGGTTGAGGGTGAGGTCTCCTCTTGTAAATTTTTTTTTTTCATAGTGAAGTTTGCATGCCCCATGGAGGCGAGCCCTTTTGTGGCTGATCCACGTATTTTGATTGTTTTTCTTTTTATTTTGTTTCTTCTTTTTTCCTGCTGCATCGCGTGGTACTGAAAGGATCTTGGGAGGTGGTGTCCTGGCCAGACATCCACCCAACAAGTGGTATCAGAGCCAGGTTGGTACAAGGACGCAAGTTGCAGTGGTGGTGAGCAAGACTGAAGATGGAGAAGACAGGAACAATCAAGATGGAGATCAATAAGTTCGATGGTAAGAGCAATTTCTCCTTGTGGCAGGCAAGGGTGAAGGACATGCTCATCCAATAGGAGTTGATCGATGCTCTCTTGTGCGATGAGAAGCCGACCACCATGGAGGTGCGAGATTGAAAATGGCTACAGATGCAGGCGGTGAATACCATTCGCATGTACCTGATGGATGAGGTGGTGATCCATGTGTTGAGCGAGACTTTCCCGACGGTGCTGTGGTCGAAGCTCGAGGAGTTGTACATGACGAAGTCTCTCACCAACACACTTTTCTTCTGGAGGTAGTTTTATCAACTACGGATGACTAAGGGACAGAGCGTGCAGGAGCATTTGAGCCACTTCCAGAAGATCCTCACTAATCTCCTCAGCATTGGCGAGAACGTTGAAGAAAAGACCAGGGTGTTGGTTTTGCTGGCGTCGCTTCCCCCTTCGTACGAGTCCTTGGTGACTGCTCTTCTAGTGGAGAAGAGCACTATCAAGATGGACGAGGTCACCGCGGTGATACTCTAGAACGAGGTTCTCAGGAGGGAGAACCCAGCTTCGAGCTCAAGTGGCGATAGCTCAGCTTTGGTGGCTTCTAGAGGAGCAGGAGGCGGTAGATGGAGCGACAGGAGATCGCAACGAGAGTGGTCTAAGTCCAGGAGGGACTTGAGCAAAACCAGGTGTTATCAGTGTGAGGAGTTGGGGCATCTAGCCAGAGATTGCCCTCAACTGAAAAATCGGACAGTGGCTGCTGTAGCAACGGTCGGCAGTGATTCAGATGGAGATATCCTGGAGATATCTAACAAGGTATCTACTTTTTCCCAGCAGTGGATATTAGATTATGCATGCCCCTATCATGTGTGTTGCAGAGAGGAGCAGATTTGACTCCCTGAAGAACAGTGAGGGCACTGTATATCTGCCGGATGGATTGAGCTGTGCGATCAGAGGCATTGGGACGGTCAGCTAGAGGACACATGACGGTGCAGTGAGGAGATTGGGGGAGGTCCGATACATACCCAATTTCAGGTGGAATCTTATCTCACTTAGCAGACTGGATTCGAGAGGCTACAGGATGGTAGCTGATGGAGGAATCCTGAGGGTGTTATGCGGCGATAGGATTGTGCTGGAGGGGAAGAAGGGGAGCAGAGGATATTATTACCTGACGGAGAGCCCAGTGCGAGGTGGAGCTCCAAAAGGTGGATCGGGCACGATACAGGAGACTCAGGAGGATGAGAGGCGACGTCGCAAGGTGAGATTCCTATTGCCGCAGGATGATGTCCCGAGCAGGTCTCAGGTCAGGAGGAGCACAGCATATGATGGAGATGGGATCGAGCAGCCTGGCTCAACTCCCATGTTTGCCCATTCATGATCAGCAGGCAATTGCCCCAGGGCATGGGGGTGAAGAGATCCAGAAGCTCTCGGAGTTTGGAGGAGGCCGAATATCGAGTCGAGATAGAGATTGTTAGGATTTGATGCCTCGAGATTCAGCCTACATTGAGCCCACAGCGAGGTTTGCGTCGAAAAACAAAGTCCAACGAGATCAAGATCACCTGAAACGGAGCTCGGATGGAAGAGATACGAGCTTTTGAAGTCAGCACGAGATTCGAGGCGATGGAGGACCACCGGTGATCGGCGGCGGGTGGCAGCGGTGCGACCGCAGGCGGCGGTGCGCGGGACGCGTGACCCAGGCCCGCGCGGGATGCGCGACCCACGTGGGCGGGCAGCCCAGCCGGGCGCACGGCCCAGTCCGCGCGCAGGCCCGTGTGCAGGCGAGGCCCAGACCTGCGTGGGCGGGCCAGCCCAGGCCCAGCGGCCTGCTGGCCCTTTGCCCCGGTCCACCGTGGACTGGGCGGTCCACCGTGGACCGGGCGGTCCACGGCTGGGCCTGTGGACCATGCGGGTGTTTCCCACGCATTTCGCACGGTCCACGGCACTATTTCGTGGACTGATCACGATCGAAGGGCGTGGGTTGATCTATTTTTTGATCCGACGGTCCAGGGGTTATCTGGCT
Organism: Elaeis guineensis; assembly: GCF_000442705.2. Classification (NCBI taxonomy): domain Eukaryota; kingdom Viridiplantae; phylum Streptophyta; class Magnoliopsida; order Arecales; family Arecaceae; genus Elaeis; species Elaeis guineensis. The sequence continues at coordinate 74,734,933 of NC_025993.2, read as the reverse complement.
TTGTTTAGGACTCCTAATCCATCTCTAATCAAGTTTTAAGCCCTTTAAATAGGGCTGATCGGTAACAGAGAGGATGTGTGGTTGGTTTTTTGCACCATAGAGAACCTGAGAGAAGAAAGAGGTGGAAGCACTGAGAGAGAAAGAGCAGGAGGCTCCTGGACAGCGGTCGCCAGGCACTTCAGGGGTTTAGGGGGTCTTCCAAGAGAGAGAGAGTTTTTGTGAGGGAAACTTCTAGTGAGAGAGAATTGGGTGTACAAGGGTTGAGGGTGAGGTCTCCTCTTGTAAAATATTTTTTTTTATAGTGAAGTTTGCATGTCCCGTGGAGGCGAGCCCTTTTGTGGCTGATCCACGTATTTTGATTGTTTTTTTTTATTTTGTTTCTTCTTTCTTCCTGCTGCATTGTATGGTACTGAAAAGATCTTGGGAGGTGATGTCCTGACCAGACATCCACCCAACAGAAAGATCATTAGTTTCATCAAAAACTATATAAATTGACTCTTCCACTACTAGTGTTCTTTTATTAAACACCTTAAAAGCTTTGCTAGAAGTGGAATAGCCACGAAAGATAGCTTCATCAGATTTAGCATCAAATTTACCTAAGCTATATTTACCATTATTCAAAACGAAACACCGACAACCAAAAATATGAAAATAGCCTATATTAGGTTTTCTACCCTTCCATAATTCATAAGGTGTTTTCTTTAAAATTGGTCTTATTAAGGCACGATTTAGAATGTAACATACTGTGTTAATTGTTTCTGTCCAAAAGTACTTTGGGAGCTTGCTTTCACATAATATGGTACGGGCCATTTCTTCTAGAATTCTATTTTTTCTTTCAATAACTCTATTTTGTTATGGTGTTCTAGGTGCTGAAAAGTTATAATCTATACCTTTTTCATCATAAAATTTTTTAAAATCTTTATTTTCAAATTTAGTGCCATGGTCACTTCAAATAGAAATAATTGATAAATCTTTTTCATTCAAAATTTTTTGATAAAACTTAAAAAATACTGAAAATGGTTCATCCTTAGAAGCTAAAAATAAAATTCAAGTAAAACATAAAAAATTATCAATAATTATAAAATCATATCTTTTTTCTTTTAGACTAGTTATCCTTGTAGGACCAAATAAATCTATATGTAAGAGTTCTAAAGGTTTAGAAGTTAAAATAATATTTTTAGATTTAAAAGAAACTCTTGTTTGTTTATCTAATTGACATGCATCACATATTTTATCTTTGTCAAAATTAATTTTTGGCAATCCAACAACCAAATCCTTTTTAATGATTTTAGAAAGTGTATGCATACTAATATATGCAAGCCTACGGTGTCAAAGCTAACTAGTCTCATTAATTTTAGCATTCATGGCCATAAGGCATTGCATATTTTGTAAGGATAGATTATTCAAATCAACCATGTATACATTGCCATGTCTATGTCCAACGAATCTAGTGCTAACATCAGTGAGACTAGTTACAATGCACATAAATGATTTAAAACTACTTTATAATCTTTATCACATAATTGACTAATACTTAAAAGATTATGCTTAAGGCCATCTATAAGTAATATATTTTCAATACAAGTGGAGGAAGTGATACCAATGTTACCAATGCTGATGATCTTTCTTTTGTCATTATCTCCAAAGGTGACCATCCCTCCATTCTTGGCTTTCAATGTGATGAATTGAGATTCATCACTAGTCATGTGTCTTGAGCATTCACTATTGAGATACCACTTTTATTTTGTTGCTTGGGATACAAGACACACCTGCACACATGAAATTAAGTTTTAACCTTAGGTACCCAAGCTAACTTGGATCCTTTGGGGTTAGTCATAATGGTTCCTTTTGAAACCCATATTTTTATAATATTTCTATCATCAAATTTATTTGATAAATATGAATAATCTTTATGCCCTAATTTACCATATTTAAAATAAGTAATATTTGATAATTTTCTTATAGATGTATTAACAAAAATATTTTTCAAAAATTTTTATTTTTTTAGAGTGTTATAGCCAAGTCCGACTTTATCATATACAGATTTTTGACTGTCAATGATCATCTGAAGTTTGTTTGAACTTAATGTAAATTTGTCAACAATATGTTTTAACTTGGTTACCTCTTCCTTTAATTTTTAATTTTTTTTTACAAGAATTTTATTTTGACTAAAAAGTTCATCTTTTTCTTTTATTAGAGACTGATTCTTTAGTTCTAATTCTTTATTTTTCTTATCAACTTCTTCTTTTTCTTTAGATAATACTTAGTTTCTTGATTTCAGATTTTTATTTTTTGTTCCTAATTCTTTTAGGTCATTTAAAAGTTCATGAAGCTTCTAACAGTTCATCATAAGTAAATTCATTTTGAATTTTGGGTGTTACCTCATTTTCATGTGCCATAAGGCACAAATTGGCTTCTTCGTGAGATTCTTCATCAGTGGTAGAGTCATCACTGTTGCTCCATGTAGCCATCATAGCCTTCTTCTTCTTGAACTTCTTTTGGCCTTTCTTGAGCTGGGGGCATTCTGATCTGAAGTGGCCCGACTTGCATTCATAGCAGATGATGGGCTGTTCCTTTCATTTTTCTTTGCTCGACTCCCCCTTGACTGATGGTCTTCTCTTGGTCCCTTATCTTTTTCTTCTCATGAAGGGTCTAAATTTTTTGGTAATCAGGGCCAAGTCCTCATCTTCCTTGCTATTGTCTGATTTTTCTGTGTCTTCTTCTTCCTGAACTATCAACTTGAGAGCTATGGTCCTCTTTCTTCTGATTTTTTTCTCAGTGTGTTGCTTCATGGTCAATTCGTGAGTCATGAGGGATCCAAGCAGCTCCTCCAATGGTAGAGTATTCAAATCTTTGGCCTCTTGGATTGCAGTGACTTTTGACTCCCATGATCTTGGTAAGGACCTGAGCACTTTTCTCACAAGATCACTGTTAGAATAATATTTGTCAAGACTTTTTAAACCATTTATGATGTCAGTGAAATGAGTGAACATTTGAGTTATTGATTCTTCGGGTTCAATTTTAAATAGTTCATAGTTATGCACAAGCATATTGATCTTAGATTCTTTTACTTGATTTGTGCCTTCATGTGTGACTTCTAATCTATCCCAAATCTCTTTAGCTGAGTTGCATGTGGAAATGCAATTAAATTCATTAGCATCCAAAGCACAATATAAAATATTCATGGCTTTAGCATTGAGCTGAGCTATTTTTTTATCAAATTCATCCCATTCACCTTCCAGCTTCGGGAGAGATACACCATCAATCAATTTAGTGGGTGTGTGTGGTCTATTTACTATGACACTCCACATGTCATAGTCAAGTGCTTGAATGAAAATTCTCATTCGAGCTTTCCAATAGATGTAGTTTGACCTATTGAAAAGTGAAGATCGGTTTGTGAATTGCCCCTTGGTTAGGGATATGCCAAATTGGGCTGCCATAGATCTTTAGCTCTTGATGGTTAAATTAAGCAAGAACTAGAGCACTGGGCTCTGATACCACTTGTTGCCCAAATATGGAGCCCAAGAGGGGGGGTGAATTGGATCTTTTTAAAATTTTAAGATTACTGCACTTAATGTGATGTGCTAAAGTGTTTGAGTGGAGTGAGTTGATTTTCAATAAAAGTGAATTCAAACACAAATGATAGGTATACAAGTATAAAGTATAAGAAATAAGTAAAGAGATGCAAGCACAATAAACACAAAATTTATAGTGGTTCGGTGCCAACCTTGCACCTACATCCACTCCCCAAGTTCTTACTTGAAAATTCAATCCACTAAACAGATTTCAAGAATACAACATATCAGACACCTTTGACCCTTGCTACCAAGCAAGAATACTTATTTTTTAGATACAATCCAACCCTCAACATTCTAATTTTATGTTCAGATCAACCTATCTAAGTTTTGAAACCCCCAAAACTCAAAAACTCAAATACAATATAAGAAAAATAGGGTATAAAAAATTCAACACAATATCCCCTTAAATAAATATAATAAATGCAATATAAATATAATACTTAAGGAGAAGAAGCTTTTGCTGAACATCCTCAATGAATTACAGACTTAATTATTGCAGGAGAGTGGTTGGTGAAGTGTTTAAATGCTTCTATTTCTCTCTTTAAGGTTGATTGAGCTTTTCTCGGATTTGAACTTGAGTACTTGCAAAACCTTATGATTTTTCACTTCAAGAGAGCATTTATAATTACCATTTACCCTTAAGAACATCTTAGAGTTGGTTTAGACTCATTGGAAAGTGTTTAATGCATATTAAATACATCAAAAATAGGCTGAAAACTAGCCGTAC
>NC_025993.2:74651577-74730528 GCF_000442705.2 Elaeis guineensis | reverse complement strand
ATCAACATCATGTCAATTTCTATAGTAAGCCTTGTGGATAGCACAACAAGCTCACTAAGATCTTAACATTCTCTATCGATCAAGTTTGAAGGAAGGCCATTGTAATGTCTACATCCTTAATCAATCTAAGTTTGAAAATCAACAAGATCAAATTGACCAGGTAAGTAGGTGGGAGGCTCCCCGTAGCTTTTTGTTGCCCAGCTATGCAACCCAAGAGGGGGGGTGAATTGGGTTTTAAAAATTTTAGGCTTAACTAATTACTTGTAAAAATTATATATCAAAAGCTTGATGAATGAGGAGAGAGACTTTAGTTTGAGATTAATTACTTTAAACAAGAATGCAAGGATATAATGGAGAATTAAAGAGAAACAATAAAGCATGCCACAAACACAATGATTTATAGTGGTTCGGTGCCAACCTTGCACCTACATCCACTCCCCAAGCTCCTACTTGAGAATCCCAATCCACTATACTTTGTATTCAACCCGAATACAACCGTCGGAAACTCCGACACTAGCTATCCCAAGCTAGTCCACTTGTTTTTCGGGTACAAGCCGACCCAATACACTCCGATTTCAGGTTCGGATCAACCTTTCCTTGTTTTGGAAACCCTCCAAAACAAAAATAATTACTCACAAGATAAAATCAGTTTAGAGCACAAATAAGTACAAGAATAACTCCTTAAGTGAGCGAATATAACAATAAATACGCTTTACTCAAATGAAGAAGCCCCTCTTGGATTTCCTCAAAGTGAATGAGAGATGAAGTAAATGCTTGAGGAGTTGGTGAGCTTGATTGATGGCTTCTTGAAGGCTTTTAAATGAGCTCTTGTATGATGTTGAGTAGTTGGCTTGAAAAACCTTCTCTTGAATGCACTTGAATGCCCTCTTGAATGCTCTTGATTTTCTCTTTTCAAATCACTTGAATGCCTCTTGGATATTTGGATCTCTCTATTTTGTTTTTCACCTTTTGAAACCTTTTATAGCCTTAAGAGACAAAGGAAAATAAACTAGGCAGAAAAAGAGCCGTTAGAGCACAAAAAACAACATTAAAAAGCAACCAAATCTGGCCAAAAACTAGCCGTTACAGGCAAATCCCGTCATATGAGTCGACTCATGAGTCGACTCATGCCTCAGGGGTCGACTCATGAGTCGACCTCTGTTGCAAAGTCCAGAGATTTGGTTTCTGGATTTTCTTGGCCCAAAACAGCAGAAGTCGACTCATGAGTCGACTCATGCCTTGTGGGTCGACTCATGAGTCGACTCACAGGTCGTGCCAAGCCAGAAAACTAGCGTGCCATGGCTAATCTTTGCGTGCCAATCAGCTCATAGTTTCATGAGTTGACTCATGAGTCGACTCATGAACTTCAAACCTTCATAACTCCAAAAATATAAGTCCAAAAACCATGAAACTTTCACCAATAGATTACATATCATTTGTTCTATACGATGATGCTATCAAATCAGAGTTTTGATGAAATTACGATTTTGCCCCTGTAGAGCATAAGGTCTTTTTCAAATAAAAAATATTTGTATCCCTTCAAACTATTTTGTAGTCATCAAAATCAATCTAGGAGCAACAATCTCCCCCTTTTTGATGATGACAAAATATTTGAACAAAAGCATTTTTCTGAATCATGAATTTCAACAGATTGTATTTTAGGTGCATATGCTTGAAAAGAGTATGATTCTTTTGGCATGTGATACAAATGGTTGTATGCATAAATGGTTTGTCCATTTGCTTAAAGATTGGAAGATATGCTCATTGGATTATTGTTTTGGTGTTAGAGCAGAAAATTTGATTTTATTATCAGAGCAAGAAAAAAAAAATTCTCAATTCTCAAAACTAGTCATGTGTGCCAAAGCATATTTAATAGTTGATTTGGAAAGAGTATTAGATCATTTAAGTTTAAGATGTATCAGAGCAAGAGAAATGAAAATCCTGCAATGTATCAGTATAGGGAAAATAATTTTACAAAGTATCAGAGAAAAATTTTGCAAAGTATCAGAGTAATAAAAACAGTTTTTCAATGTATCAGAGTAAAATTGAGTAATGTATCGGAGTAGTAAAAAAAATTGTCAAAGTATTAGAGCAATGTATTCAATATATCAGAGTGGGTTTAGAATTTGAAAGCCTATCAAAGCATATTCAATGGTTTACAGCAAATCAGAGTATGAGTAATTTTAAAAGGTACTTATTTGCAGTATATTTAGCATTTGTACTTAAAATTGTCAATGTATTAATTTCTCATAATTTGTAGTGTTTGCTTTTGATGGATTTCTTTGTGTTTAATTTCTCCCCCTTTTTGACATCATCAAACAAGGTTAAGTCCTTTTTCTGAAGCATTCTTTAATTTCTCCTCTTGTAGGGTTTGCTCCCCCTTAATGAAGCAACTATTAACAGCAATCATAAAATGATAATACCATAAAGAGAAGACAATATTTCACAAAAGAGAATATATAACCAAAGTAAGATAATCATCATTCCAAAGGTAAAGCCATAATTGTTTCAGTACATAGATTGTAACATAAAAAGTATCATACAAAGTCAACTAGCTCATGTCAATACATGGCCCCAAAAATACAGATCCTAGAGAGGACTAAACACTAAGACCTAGGATCTAGAAATGATCAATGATCAGAATCATCAGAAATGTGATAAGGAGCAGATGGATCTGGATCTGAGATGCATCCTCGACCCCGTCTGCCTCTGGCACGAGAGGAAGAACTGGCACGAGCAGGCGAACGGGAGGAACTGGGTGGCTGAGAACGCTGAGAAGCTAGGGACTGAACTGAAAGGGTAAGTCTGATGGAGTCAAGTACAGTCAGTGCCCTGGAGACAGCCTGGAGAAGTGCAGTGAACTGAGTAGTAGCTTGCTCACTTGATCCTCTGATCTCCTTCCTCAGTAACTCATAACCGCCCTCAAGAGCTCCTCTGAGTCTGCCGGCCTCTGCAGTGAGATCAGTGACCTCAATCGTAGACTCCTGAGGCTGAGGGTGTGCCAAATCGAAGACCTGCCCCTGTAACTCGAGAACTCTGCCAGTCAGTCTCAGTACAGTGTCCTCAAGCTGCTGAATCCTCATGGACTGATCTGCCATCATCTGATATACTGTGGAGATGTGGGGAGTCAAAGTCTGATCAGTAGAAGTAGCCCCTGGTGCAAGCGAAGTACTGCTCAACTGACTCGACAATAATGAGCCACACGCTGTGAAATCCGCTCAATCTGATCATCAGACTGTGAACTCTGACGGAGGTGCTCTGCTCTCTGGCTGATGCACAGGTGTGGGTATCCTGGTAAACTCAGAAGGGCCAGCCTCTGGATCCGGAAAGAACTGTATATCTGGTGAAGCTGCCCTGAAGTCATGAACAGGAGATGATGGACCTTCTTCTTCTTCAGCTCTGACTCCTGCTGTATCCTCAGCTCTTTCCTTCTCTTCTGCCTCTCTCCTCAGCTCCCCTGATCCAACCACCACCACTTTTTGTGAACCCCATTCGATGCAAGGTGTGTAGGTTGAAGGTATCAACATGAGACAGTTTGGTGGGAGCCTCCCCCTCACAACTAACTCCAAACCTCCTGAAAACTCTAGTCAGGGCCATACCATAAGGCAAATGTGCCTTAGATCTGTTCAGAGTTCTCTCATGGCCTCTATCATAAGTGCTGGGAGGTTTAGGGGGGTTTCTGTGATAATGTGAAACATAATGCATATGTCCCTGCCTGACAGAAGATCGTGCCTACCACTCCTAGGGAAGAAAAGTTTTGTGACCATTTGATGTAAGATTCTCATTTCTATAGGTAAAATCTTGGCCTCTAGTTTATTCAAATTCCCTTGGTAGGTTCCTCCAAGTATAACACTTATACCTTCTTCTTTCACGGGGAGTTCCATGTATGCATAACCTTCACTAGGTAAGTGTAAAATCTCCCCTAAAATGACAGGATCCAGACAGATATCAATCCCTTTCACAGTTGAAGTTACTGACCCATTTCCATAAATAAGATTCTGATAAAACTCCCTAACAAGGTCAACAAAGGTGACTTCTTTGAGTGAACAGTAAAAGCTCCATCCCTGATTTTTGATCTTACTTGCTAAAGAAAATCCCTCACTTTCAAAGAACCGGAAGTCAATGTTTTTCCCGGTTTCTACTTTTCTATCTGAGAGAGGGTTCTTACTGGGAGTTTGAGAGGACTGTGAAGGACCTTGAACTGAAGCTGGAGCGGGAGCAGAGGAGGACTGTGCCGCTTGCCTTTTCTTTCTGACATTTTCTTCAAGTTCTCGGATAGACTTTCTCCTTTGGGGAAGCTTCATTTTTGGTGCCATACCCTCTTCAATACCAGGCGAGGAGACTTGAGGAGCAAGTGAGAGAGTGGAGGAAGGATCACAAGAGAGTGATTTGAGGTTTTGGAGGAGAGAAAGAGTAGGATTTGAGAGGGACGGTGGAGTGCTAGGGCACGCTCCAACCGTGAAGAACAAGGGAAGAGGTCACAAAAGAACCTTTCCCCGAGTGGCGATTTGCGGTGGAGAGGAGGCGGGAGGAGTTCCACAGCTAAGCCTTGGAAATGGAGCAAATGGGAGAAGGGAGAATGGATTTCGGAAGGAGGAAGACGAGCGTGAGGGTCGGCTCACGAACAATAATTCAAAATATAAACCCTTCAGCCCGTTGGAAGTTGCTGGGAATTACAAGTTTGCCATTGAGTCGACTCATGGGGGTCGACTCATGAAGTTCAGAAAATCAGAAAAATGTGAATAAATTCCAGAAAAATTTGAAATTTGGGGAGAAGGAGTTTAGCTCTAAGATGAGTTTTTAGAATGAAAAACTTGAGCTTTTGGGACCAAGAAAGATGTTGGAAATTGAGCTCTTAGGAAATTTTGACCATAAATCATTGGAATTTGAAAATTAATTCAGGCAAATGGATCAAGAATTCCTAGATTTCTCCTAATTTCACAGAATCTATCCTCACTAAGGGCCTTTGTAAAGATATCAGCTAATTGATTTTCGGTGCAAACATATTCAAGAATTATATTTTTGTTTTGAACATGTTCTCTTATGAAGTGATGTCTTATTTCAATATGTTTGGATCTTGAGTGTTGAATAGGATTTTTAGATAGATTTATGGCACTTGTGTTGTCACATCTTATTGGTGTTTCATTAAGTTTAATTCCAAAGTCTTCGAGTTGTTGCTTAATCCACAAGATTTGAGCACAACAACTTCCGGCTGCAATGTATTCGGCCTCAGCCGTAGACAGTGCTACCGAATTTTGTTTCTTGCTAAACCATGAGATTAGGTTAACTCCAAGAAATTGACAAGTTCCACTTGTGCTTTTTCTATCTAGTTTACATCCAGCAAAGTCAGCATCAGAATATCCTAATAAATCTATTTGTGAGTCCTTAGAGTACCATAACCCTAAAGTTTGAGTACCATTTAAGTATCTAAGGATTCTTTTAACAGCATTCAAATGAGATTCTTTAGGATTAGATTGATATCTAGCACATAAACAAACACTAAACATGATATCAGGCCTACTTGCAGTTAAATATAATAATGATCCAATCATACCTCTATAGTATTTTAAGTCTACACATTTACCTTCATCGTCCTTGTCAAGCTTACATGAGGGACTCATTGGTGTGCCAATGGGTTTGGAGTTCTCCATTCCAAATCTTTTGAGCAGTTCCTTGGTGTACTTACTTTGGGTGATGGAGATTCCCTCTTTTGATTGTTTGATCTGGAGTCCGAGGAAGAAGGTGAGTTCTCCCATCATGCTCATCTCGAACTCCCCCTGCATAAGCTTAGCAAAGTCTTGACAAAGGGATTCATTAGTAGACCCAAAAATTATGTCATCAACATAAATTTGTATAACTAACATATCATTTTGATTTCTTTTGATAAAGAGGGTTGTATCTACATTACCTCTTGAAAAACCATTATTTAGTAAAAATTTGCTTAGTCTATCATACCATGCTCTAGGTGCTTGTTTTAATCCATATAAAGCCTTATTTAATTTAAAAACATGATTAGGAAAGGCATGATTTTCAAATCCAGGGGGTTGTTCTACATAAACTTCTTCAGCAATAAATCCATTTAAAAATGCACTTTTAACATCCATTTGAAACAATTTGAATTTCATAAAGCAAGCATATGCAAGTAGAAGTCTAATGGCTTCTAATCTAGCTACTGGTGCAAAGGTTTCATCAAAATCAATCCCTTCTTCTTGATTATATCCTTTAGCAACCAATCTTGCTTTATTTCTAATTACATTACCATGCTCATCTAATTTGTTTCTAAAGACCCATTTTGTGCCAATTATTGAACAGTTTTTAGGTCTTGAAACCAAAGTCCAAACATTATTTCTTTCAAATTGATTAAGTTCCTCTTGCATTGCATTAATCCAATTATGATCTTTTTCAGCTTCTTCAATAGTTTTAGGTTCAAAATGAGATACAAAAGCACAATGATTAAACACATCTCTACGTGAAGAGCGAGTTTTTACACCATGCATAGGATCACCAATAATTAACTCCTTAGGGTGGTTGTGAACATACCTCCATTCCTTGGGTAGGTCATTTGTACCTTGAGGTTGTTCTTGAATTTCCTCACCTATCTCATCTTGTTTGTCTTCTTGTTCCTTGTCCTCTGGAGTGGCTGAATCTTTAGAGTGATCTCCTTCATACCTTCTATTAATGGATCTGCATCATCAACACCCTCATTCTTCCTTGAAGGAAGATCGTTAGATTCATCAAAGACAACATGAATGGACTCCTCAACTACTAAAGTTCTTTTATTAAAAACTCTAAAAGCTTTACTAGTAGAGGAGTAACCCAGAAAGATTGCTTCATCTATTTTGCATCAAATTTACCAAGTCTTTCCTTGCTATTATTTAATACAAAACATCGGCAGCCAAAAACATGAAAATATGCAATATTTGGTTTTCTTCCTTTCCAAAGTTCATAGGGGGTTTTCTTTAAAAATTGTCTGATCAAAGCACGATTTAAAATGTAACATGCTGTGTTAATAGCTTCCGCCCAAAAATATCTTGGAAGGTTGCTTTCACAAAGCATGGTACGGGCCATTTCTTCTAAGGTTCTGTTTTTCCTTTCAACTACCCCATTTTGTTGGGGTGTTCTAGGAGCAGAGAAGTTATGGCCGATTCCATTCTCATCACAAAATTTTTCAAAGTCTTGATTTTCAAATTCAGTTCCATGGTCACTTCTAATATTTTGAATTGAAAATCCTTTTTCATTAGTGACTTTTCGATGAAATTTAGTGAAAATATGAAAAGTTTCATCTTTGTGTGCCAAAAAGAAAACCCAAGTAAAACGTGAATAATATCTATTATTACAAAACCATATCGTTTTCCTCCTAGACTTGTGGTTCTAGTTGGTCCAAATAAATCCATATGCAAAAGCTCTAATGGTCTAGAAGTTGAAACAATGTTTTTGGATTTAAATGAAACTCTAGTTTGCTTACCTAGTTGACATGCATCACAAATCCTATCTTTTTCAAAATTCAGTTTAGGCAAGCCATGAACTAATTCTTTCTTAATTAATTTTGAAAGAGAATGCATGCTAATGTGAGCAAGTCTACGATGCCAAAGCCAACTAGTCTCATTAACTTTAGCATTTAAGGATACTAGGCATTGCATGTCTAATTTGGCTAAATCATTTAGATCTACCATATAAACATTGCCATGTCTATGTCCTATAAATTTGATGCCATCATTAATAGGACTAGTCACAATACAAACAGATGATTCAAAAACTACTTTATACCCTTTATCACAAAATTGACTAATGCTAAGTAAGTTATGCTTTAAACCTTTAACTAACAAAATATTTTCAATATATTTGGAGGGAGTGATACCAATGTTACCTATCCCGATGATCTTTCCTTTGCCATTATCTCCAAAGGTGACCATCCCTCCATCCTTAGCATCAAGCGTGATGAATTGTGATTCATCACCAGTCATGTGTCTCGAGCATCCACTGTCCAGATACCATTTCCTGTTTTCTCCATGGGATGCTAGACACACCTGCAAACAAATATCAAGTTTTTGTTTTAGGTACCCAAGCTTTCTTGGGTCCTTTTTGGTTAGTCAAGATGGTTCCTTTTGGAACCCATATTTTCTTTACAGTTATGTTTGCACAAGTGTAAGATTTATGTCCTATTCTACCACATTTAAAACAAGTAGTATTGGTAGGCTTGTTACTTGAATAATTTACATAAATATTTTTCAGAAATTTTTGTTTCTTTAAGGGGTTATAGCCAAGTCCGGCCTTATCATATACGGCCTTTTGATTTTCAAGAATCATATTTAGTTTGTTTGAACTTAAGGTGAATTTATCTACTATAGGTTTCAGCTTATTAATATCATTCTTTAGGCTTTGGTTCTCTTGAAGCAAAGTAGATTTTTCAATTGAAAGATTTTCTGCTTGTTTTACTAAAGACTGATTTTTCAATTTTAGTTCTTTGTTTTTCATTCCTAGTTTCTTCAATTCATCAATTAAATCATTGAAGGCTTCATGCAATTCTTCAAAAGTAAATTCACTAGGGGTTTCAGAAATTACCTCATTATCGTGTGCCATAAGGCACAGGTTGGCTTGTTCTGTTGAGGTCTCCTCATCGGAGCTTGAGTCGTCGCTCGCACTCCATGTGGCCATCATTGCCTTCTTTTTGAACTTTTTGGGACCTTTCTTCAATTGTGGACATTCGGATTTGAAATGCCCCGGCTTCTTGCACTCATAGCATATAAGGGGTTGATCTTTTTCTTTCTCTTTGCTTTGTTCCCTTTTGTGAAAGGTCTCTTTCTCATCCCCTGTTTCCTCTTTCTTAGGAACTTCTTGAATCTTCGGGTGATGAGTGCCATTTCTTCATCCTGTTCTTCATCTTCTGTGTCGTCAGTTTCTTCATCAGGAGAGGCTGTGGATTTGAGGGCAATGGTTCTCTTCTTTTTGACTTCATCCTCTTGATGTTGCTTCATGCTAAGCTCGTGAGTCATCAAGGATCCAAGAAGCTCTTCTAGAGGTAGAGTGTTCAAGTCCTTTGCTTCTTGGATAGCAGTCACCTTGGCTTCCCAGATTCTTGGCAATGACCTGAGAATCTTCCTTACAAGCTCACTGTTAGTATAAGATTTGCCAAGACTCTTCAAACCATTAATTATGTCAGTAAAGCGAGTAAACATAGCAGTTATGGACTCATCATGCTCCATTTTAAATAACTCATATTTATGTACAAGCATGTTTATTTTAGACTCCTTTACTTGATTTGTTCCCTCATGGGTTACTTCTAACCTATCCCATATTTCTTTAGCAGATGCACAGGTAGAAATGCGATTAAATTCATTTGCATCAAGTGAACAATAAAGAACATTCATAGCTTTAGCATTTAACTGTGCCAATTTCTTATCAACCTCATCCCATTCTCTTTCGGGTTTGGTTGACTCCTCACCATCTATTATCTTGGTGGGTGTGTGTGGACCGTTCACTATGATACTCCACATATCATAGTCTAGTGCTTGTATGAAAATCTTCATCCGAGCTTTCCAATAGGTGTAATTAGACCCATTGAAAAGTGGAGGTCGGTTGGTAGATTGCCCCTCGGCTAGAGAAGTGCCGACGTGGGTTGCCATAGATCTTTGGCTCTTTGATTGTTAGATCAAAGAAGGGCTAGAGCACCGGGCTCTGATACCACTTGTTGCCCAGCTATGCAACCCAAGAGGGGGGTGAATTGGGTTTTAAAAATTTTAGGCTTAACTAATTACTTGTAAAAATTATATATCAAAAGCTTGATGAATGAGGAGAGAGACTTTAGTTTGAGATTAATTACTTAAAACAAGAATGCAAGGATATAATGGAGAATTAAAGAGAAACAATAAAGCATGCCACAAACACAATGATTTATAGTGGTTCGGTGCCAACCTTGCACCTACATCCACTCCCCAAGCTCCTACTTGGAATTCCAATCCACTATACTTTGTATTCAACCCGAATACAACCGTCGGAAACTCCGACACTAGCTATCCCAAGCTAGTCCACTTATTTCCCGGGTACAAGCCGACCCAATACACTCCGATTTCAGGTTCGGATCAACCTTTCCTTATTTTGGAAACCCTCCAAAACAAAAATAATTACTCACAAGATAAAATCAGTTTAGAGCACAAATAAGTACAAGAATAGCTCCTTAAGTGAGCGAATATAACAATAAATACGCTTTACTCAAATGAAGAAGCCCCTCTTGGATTTCCTCAAAGTGGATGAGAGATGAAGTAAATGCTTGAGGAGTTGGTGAGCTTGATTGATGGCTTCTTGAAGGCTTTTAAATGAGCTCTTGTATGATGTTGAGTAGTTGGCTTGAAAAACCTTCTCTTGAATGCACTTGAATGCCCTCTTGAATGCTCTTGATTTTCTCTTTTCAAATCACTTGAATGCCTCTTGGATATTTTGATCTCTCTATTTTGTTTTCCACCTTTTGAAACCTTTTATAGCCTTAAGAGACAAAGGAAAACAAACTAGGCAGAAAAAGAGCCGTTAGAGCACAAAAAGCAGCATTAAAAAGCAACCAAATCTGGCCAAAAACTAGCCGTTACAGGCAAATCCCGTCATATGAGTCGACTCATGAGTCGACTCATGCCTCAGGGGACGACTCATGAGTCGACTCTGTTGCAAAGTCCAGAGATTTGGTTTCTGGATTTTCTTGGCCCAAAACAGCAGAAGTCGACTCATGAGTCGACTCATGCCTTGTGGGTCGACTCATGAGTCGACTCACAGGTCGTGCCAAGCCAGAAAACCAGCGTGCCATGGCTAATCTTTGCGTGCCAATCAGCTCATAGTTTCATGAGTTGACTCATGAGTCGACTCATGAACTTCAAACCTTCATAACTCCAAAAATATAAGTCCAAAAACCATGAAACTTTCACCAATAGATTACATATCATTTGTTCTACACGATGATGCTATCAAATCAGAGTTTTGATGAAATTATGATTTTGCCCCTGTAGAGCATAAGGTCTTTTTCAAATAAAAAATATTTGTATCCCTTCAAACTATTTTGTAGTCATCAAAATCAATCTAGGAGCAACACCCCTCGGCTAGAGAAATACCGACATGGGTTGCCATAGATCTTTGGCTCTTTGATTGTTAGATCAAAGAAGGGCTAGAGCACCGGCTCTGATACCACTTGTTGCCCAGCTATGCAACCCAAGAGGGGGGGGTGAATTGAGTTTCTAAAAATTTTAAGCCCCAACTGATTACTTATGAAGAACAAAACAAAGACTTTAATTCAATATTAATTACCTAAAGCAGGAATGCAAGAATATAATAAAGAAATAAAGTGAAGCGATAAAGCACACCACAAACACAAGGATTTATAGTGGTTCGGTGCTAACCTTGCACCTACATCCACTCCCCAAGATCCTACTTGGGAATTTCAATCCACTATCCTTTGTATTCAACCCGAATATAAAACGTCAGAAACTCCGACACTAGCTATCCCAAGCTAGATCACTTGTTTCCCGGGTACAAGTAAATCCAAAACACTCCGATTTCAGGTTCGGATCAATCTTTTCTTATTTTGGAAAGCCTCCAAAAACAAGAACAAAAACTCACAAAGAGTTAGAAAATTTTGAGCACAGATTAATACAATAACAGCTCCTTAAATGAGCGAATATAACAATAAAAGCTTTACTCAAATGAAGAACCCCTTTTTCGGATTTTCTCAAAATGGATGAACGCTTGAATGCTTGAGAAGAGGTTGATTGATGATTGAAGATCTCTTGAAAGCTTTGAACGATCTCTAGATCAAGGTTGAAACAATAGGCGTGAAGAATTCTCTCCTTGAAAGCTCTTGCTTTTCTCTTTCACACTCTCTCTGGTATATTGTGGATCCTCTCTCTTTTTCTTTTTGGATTTTTCGTTGATCTCAGACTTTTTCGTGCAAATTTCGGATCCTCTCTTCTGTTCTTCTCTTTTGATCTGCCGATTGATCTTCTT
The DNA here is from genome assembly GCF_000442705.2 of Elaeis guineensis. NCBI lineage: Eukaryota > Viridiplantae > Streptophyta > Magnoliopsida > Arecales > Arecaceae > Elaeis > Elaeis guineensis. Next base: position 74,718,546 of record NC_025993.2, on the reverse strand, counting down.
CATTTTCTCTCCAATTTGATCTGCTATTTAAACTATAATTTCTTTCACCATTTCAAGCATTTTGTAGCATTAGAAGCAAGAGAAAATAATTTAGGTAGATAAAGAGCCGTTAGAGCAATTTTAAGAAGCATAAATGGTAATTAAAACGGGCAAAAAAATAGCTGTTGCTGACATTTCCCATCGTAGGGGTCGACTCATGAGTCGACTCATGCATCAGGAGTCGACTTCTGTTGCATAGACCAGAAGGTCTGATTTCTGGATTTTTCGGCTCAAATCAGCAGAGGTCGACTCATGAGTCGACTCATGCCTTGTGGGTCGACTCATGAGTCGACTCACAGGTCGTGCCAAATCAAAAATCCAGCGTGCCATGGAAATTTTTTGTGTGCCAATCAGCTCACAGTGCCATGAGTTGACTCATGAGTCGACTCATGCACTTCAAACCTTCATAACTTCAAAAATATAAGTCCAAATACAATGAAATTTTCATCAATAGTTTACAAATCATTTGTTCTATCAAATGATACTATCAAATCAGGATTTTAGTGAAATTACAATTTTGCCCTTGAAGAGCATAAGGACTTTTTTATTTTAAAATTATTTGTATCCCTTCAATCTGCTTTGTAATCATCAAAATCAATCTAGGAGCAACAGTGGAGTATCATAGTAAATAGATCACACACACCCACTAAAATAATTGATGGTGTGGAATCAACCAAACCCGAAAAAGAATGGGATGAGATTGATAAGAAGATGGCTCAACTAAATGCTAAAATCATGAATGTTTTGTATTGTGCTCTAGATGCTAATGAATTTAATCATATTTTAACATGCATGTAGCTAAGAAAATATGGGATAGATTAGAAGTAACTCATGAAGGAACTAATCAAGTGAAGGAATCAAAAATCAACATGCTTGTGCATAAATATGAACTTTTTAAAATGGAGCATGATGAATCAATAACTGAAATGTTTACTCATTTTACTGATATTATTAATGGTCTAAAAAATCTTGTTAAGTCTTATTCTAATAGTGATCTCGTGAGAAAGATTCTTAGGTCATTACCAAGGACATGAGAGGCCAAAGTGATCGCAATCCAAGAAGCCAAAGATCTGAATATCTTACCCTTGGAGGAGCTTCTAGGATCGCTGATGACACATGAGCTAAGCATAAAACAATACCAAGAAGAAGATGTCAAAAAGAAGAGAATAATCGCCCTCAAATCCATTGCTCAACCTAATGAAGAATCCAATGATACAAAAAATGAAGAGCAAGATGAAGAAATGACCCTCATTACTAGAAGGTTTAAAAAATTTTTGAAGAAAAGAAGACAAGGAATGAGAAAGAGGCCACCTACAAAAGGAGAACATAACAAAGAGAAGGATAAGGGGCAACCTCTTATTTGTTATGAATGCAAGAAATCGGGATACTTTAAGTCTGAATGCCCACACTGAAGAAGGGTCTCAAGAAGTACAAAAAGAAGGCCATGATGGCTACATGGAGCGGAAGTAATGAGTCAAGTTTCAAAGAAGAAGACTCAAATGAACAAGCCAACTTGTGCCTTATGGCACATGAAAATGAGGTAAATACTGAAACTTCTATTGACTTTACCTTTGAAGAACTTTATGAAGTATTTTATGACCTAATTGATGAACTAAAGAAGCTCGAGGTAAAGAAAAAAGAATTAAAATCAAAGAATCAATCTTTACTAAAAGAAAATGAGAGTATTTCAAATGAAAAATTAATTCTGTCTCAAGAAAATCTGAACTTAAAAAATGAGATTGCCAAGTTAAAACCAATAGTTGAAAAGTTCACTTTAAGTTCAAATAAACTTCACATGATACTTGACAATCAAAAGGCCATTTATGATAAAGCCGATCTTGGATATAACCCTTTAAAGAAATAAAAATTTCTGAAAAATATCTTTGTAAACTCATCATACAATAAGTTTTCAAATATAACTTACTTTAAATGTGGTAGAATAGGACACAAATCTTATTTATATTTTTCTAATAAATCTGAAAATTTTAATGTAAAGAAAATATGGATTCCAAAAGAAACCATTATGACTAACCAAAAAGGATCCAAAAAAACTTGGGTACCTAAAGTCAAAACTTGATTCTTGTGTATAGGTGTGTCTTGCATCCCAAGGAGCAAACTGAAGATGGTATCTTGATAGTGAGTGCTCAAGACACATGACTGATGATGAATCTCAATTCATCACACTTGATGCTAAAAATGGAGGGATGGTCATCTTTCGAGATAATGGCAAAGAAAAGATCATTGGTATAGGTAACATTGGTATCACTTTCTCCAAGTATATTAAAAATATTTTATTAGTAGATGGTTTAAAATATAATTTATTAAGCATCAGTCAATTTTATGATAAAGGATACAAAGTCATTTTTGAATCTTCAGTTTGCATTGTAACTAGTCCTATTAATGCAGGTATTAAATTTGTTAGGCATAGACATGGTAATATTTATATGGTAGATTTGAATGATCTTTCTAAAATAAACATGCAATGCCTAGTAGTCTTGAATGCCAAGATTAATGAGACTAGTTAGCTTTGGCATCGTAGGCTTGCACATATTAGCATGCATTCACTCTCAAAACTTTTTAAAAAGGAATTGGTTATCGGCTTACCCAAATTGAATTTTGAAAAGGATAGAATTTGTGATGCATGCCAAATGGGTAAACAAACACGAGTCTCATTCAAATCTAAAAATATTGTTTCAACTTCTAGGCCATTAGAACTATTGCATATGGATTTATTTGGACCCACTAGAACTACTAGTCTAGGTGAAAATTGATATGATTTTGTGATTATTGATGATTTCTCTCATTTTACATGGATCTTCTTCTTAGCACATAAGGATGAAACTTTTCATGTTTTCTCAAAATTTTATCGAAAAATCACAAATGAAAAAGGTTTTTTAATTCAAAATATTCGAAGTGATCATGGAACCAAATTTGAAAATCAAGATTTTGAAAAGTTTTGTGATAAAAAAGGTATTGACCACAACTTTTCAGCACCTAAGACATCCCAACAAAATGGGGTAGTAGAAAGAAAAAATAGAACTCTTGAAGAAATAGCCCATACCATGCTATGTGAAAGCAACCTTCTAAGATATTTTTGGGTGGAAGCAATTAACACGGCATGTTACATATTAAATCATGCTTTAATTAGACCAATTTTAAAGAAAACTCCTTATGAGCTTTGGAAAGAAAGCAAACCAAATATTGTATATTTTCATATTTTTAGTTGTCAATGTTTTATTTTGAACAATGATAAAGAAAGACTAGAAAAATTTGATGCAAAATCCGATGAAGTGATTTTTCTTGGTTACTCCTCTTCTAGCAAAGCTTTTAGAGTTTTCAATAAAAGAACTTTAATAGTAGAGGAGTCAATACATTTTGTTTTTTATGAAACTAACAGTCTTCCTTCAAAGAAGAATGAAGGTATTGATGATGTAGATCCTCTTATGAAAGGGATGAAGGAGATCACTCTAAAAGACTCAACCATTCAAGATGATGAAGAATATGAAGACAAACAGGATGAGGAAGGTGAAGAACAATAAGAACAACCTCTTGGTACAAATGATCTATCCAAAGAATGGAAGTATGATCACAATCATCCCAAGAAACTAATCATTGGTGATCCTACACATGGTGTAAGAACTCGCTCTTCACTTAGAGATACATTCAATTATTTTGCTTTTATCTCTCATCTTGAACCTAAACTATAGATGAAGCTGAAAAAGATTATAATTGGATAAATGTAATGCAAGAAGAACTTAATCAATTTGAAAGAAATAATGTATGGACTTTAGTTTCAAGACCTAAAAATTATTCAATAATTGGCACAAAATGGATATATATGAATAAATTGGATGAACATGAAAATGTGATAAGAAATAAAGCGAGATTAGTTGCAAAAGGTTATAATCAAGAAGAAAGAATTGATTTTGATGAGACTTTTGCACCTGTTGCTAGATTAGAAGTAATTAGACTTCTACTTGCATATACTTGCTTTATGAATTTTAAGTTATTCCAAATGGATGTCAAAAGTGCTTTTCTAAATGGATATATTGCTGAAGAAGTTTATGTAGAACAACCTCCAGATTTTGAAAATCATGCTTTTTCTAATCATATTTTTAAATTAAACAGAGCATTATATGGTTTGAAACAAGTACCTAGGGCTTGGTATGAAAGGCTAAGCAAATTTCTGCTTAATAATGATTTTTTAAAAGAAAATATAGACACAACCCTTTTCATTAAAAAAAATCAAAATGATATATTAGTTATACAAATATATGTTGATGACATTATTTTTTGGATCTACTAATAAAACTCTTTGTCAAGATTTTGCTAAGCTCATGCAGAGAGAGTTCGAGATGAGCATGATGGGAGAACTTACATTCTTCCTCGGACTCCAAATCAAACAAACAAAGGAAAGAATCTCCATCACCCAAAGTAAGTACACAAGAGAACTACTCAAAAGATTTGGAATGGAGAACTCCAAAGCAATTAGTGCACCCATGAGCCCATCATGTAAGCTTGACAAAGATGAAAGAGGTAAAAATGTAGACTAAAAATTTTATAGAGGCATGATTGGTTCTCTATTGTATTTAACTGCTAGTAGACCAGATATTATGTTTAGTATTTATCTTTGTGCTCATTTTCAATCAAATCTGAAAGAATCTCACTTGAATACAGTTAAAAGAATCCTTAGATATTTAAATGGTACACAAACTCCAGGACTATGATATTCTAAGGACTCATCAATTGACTTGATAGAATATTCAGATATCGATTTTGCTGGATGTAGATTAGATAGAAAATGTACTAGTGAAACTTGCCAATTTTTTGAAGTTAACTTAATCTCTTGATTTAGCAAGAAGCAAAACTCGATAGTACTGTCTACGATCGAGGCTGAATACATTGCAGTCAGAAGTTGTTGTGCTCAAATCTTATGGATAAAGCAACAACTTGAAGACTTTGACATCAAACTCAATGAAACTCTCATAAGATGTGATAACACCAGTGCTATAAATCTAACTAAAAATCCAATTCAGCATTCTAGATCAAAACGTATTGAAATTAGGCATCATTTTATAAGAGAACATATCCAAAATAAAGATATAATTCTTGATTATATTTGTACTGAAAAATAATTGGCTGACATCTTTACCAAGGCCTTAAGTGAAGATAGATTTTGTGAAATTAGGAGAGAACTAGGAATCCTTGATCCATCAGCTTAAGTATCTCTCTGATTCCAAATTCTTAATGCCAAAAATTCATTGAACCAAATCTATTAAGCTCAATTCTCATATTTCTTAAGAGCTCAAAAGCTCAAAACTATCATTCACATGATCAATATTTGGGTAAACATCCTTCTCTCAAAGTTTCAAATTTTTTCAAAATTGTCCCATCATTCTTTTGAATTTTTCTATGCCATGAGTCGACCTCCAGGGTCGACCCTAGGGTAAACTTGCAATTTTGTCAAAACCCTTCGAGCGCTCTCTTCTTATTGAAAATTTTTCCTTGAGCCAACTCAGCCCTTCATCTTCTTCCTCCCATCGAACTAAAAGCTCTCCATCTCTTCTCTCTCAAACCAAAGATTTCTCTCAAATATCTCCTCCCACCAATTTTCACTCCTCAAATCATCCATTAAGGAACCAACTTCCTCTCCTCTCCCTTCCTCATTTGGGGTGGTTTGAGCCTGCCCTAGAATCATCCCCTCTTCTCCAAATCGATGATTTAACTCCTCAAATTTTTATCTTTTTTCATCCAAAATTCTTTTCTCTCTGCCTCACATTTAGTCTCCTAAGCTCCTTTCAAGTCTCTCTTGACCTAATGGCTCCCAAAACGAAGCTACCGCAGAAGAGAAAATTTATTTGTGGGTTGGAAGAGAGTGTGCGCAGAAAGAGATTAGCAACCGAGCCCTCTCCTACTCCAATCCCTGCTCCAGATCCTGCTTCAGCTTCCACTCAATCTCCAATCAGCCCAAGCAAGGTATCTCTCTCTGACCGAAAAGTGAAACCCGAGAAAAATATTGATTTCAAGTTTTTTGAAAAAGAAGGGTTCACTATTAGATCGAAGATTAAGTATCAAGGATGGAAATTTTATTGCTCTTTAAAGAAAAATACTTATGTTGATCTAGTCAGAGAATTTTACTTAAATTTAAGCTATAGCAATGGAACAGTGAAATCTACCATAAAAGGTATTGATGTTATTCTTGATCCAGTACATTTGGGACAGATACTGCATTTGCCTTGTGAAGGCTATACCAATATAGAGCTCTCTATTAAAGAAGAAGAAATTAATGTTATCTTAGGGAGAACCTATACTGGAAGTCTAAATAAATTGGAAGCAAAAATTTTTTCTATTGAGATGAGGCTGTTACATCACTTGGTAACCAAACTGTTTGTCCCTAGGAGTGGTAGACATGACCTTCTATCTGGTAGGAATATTTATATTATGTACCATGTGATCACCCAAACCCCCCTGAACCTTCCAGCATTGATGTTTGAGGCCATGAGGAAAACCCTGAACAGGTCCAAGGCTCACTTGCCTTTTGGTATGGCACTCATCTTAGTTTTTAGAAGGTTTGAAATCAGTTTTGAGGGGGAGGCAGTTGCTAGACTATCTCATTCTGACACCATCAACTGCCACACACTGCATCGCATGGGTTTCTCTAAGACTGATGGTGGTTGGACAAAGGGTGTTGTGGAGAGAGCGGACGATAGAGCAAAGGAGGAGGGACCATCCTCACCTCTTCGTGATCACAGAGCATCCCCAGATATTCAGTTCATATCTGATCATGAGGTTGATTCTTCAAAGTCTATGAGGAGGCATGCTTCAGTTCCACAGTCAGAGAGCAGGGCACATCCTTCAGAGTTCAGACTAGCAGATGATCAGATTGAGATGATGTCCCAGCATGTTGCCTCCATTCTATCTCAGCAGTTTGCCACTTCAGTCTTTGCTCAGAGATCGACATCCCAGGGTGACTTAGATCAGACTCTGATCTCTCACATTTCTTTTGTTTTTCAGATGCTTCTGATCAGTCGGTACACATTGAGCAGCTTGAGAGATGTATTTTGAGATTTACAGGTAAAGTATTAGACTTGCAGGGGCAAGTATTAATTTTAGCTCATTTTCAGCCGCATGAGGATATCACAGAGGTCTCAAAGCTATCTACAGAGGTGGCTAGACTTCATGGAGTTTTAGAGAGTCATTTTGACTTTTTGAGGAGAGAGATCAGGGGCTCTAGTGAGAATGCTTCTACTTAGATCAGTGTCCTGATGCAGTCTGTATCGAGAGCCTTGAATCTTTTGGACACCATCAGACTTTTCCTTATTGCACAATCCGTAGCTTCTCAGGCTTCAAGATCCTCTCACCCCTCTACTCGTGCTGGTACCTCTACCCGTGGCTGAGGCAGACGTGGTCGAGGTCGTACTCATGGACTTGATCCTACATCTCCTCACCCTATCTCTGATTCTTTAGACTCTGATCCCTCTAGCCATGACCTCTATTAGATCTAGATTAGTTAGTCTTTTATGTCTAGGATCTATCTTATTGGCCTTGTATTTGTTGGCTAATTAACCCTTGGATAGTTTCTATCCATGACTTTTGTATTTTGAGTTGACTCATGTGTATTGGGACACTTTTTATATTCAGTCATTTTTGAATATATATATATATATATGTGCTTTGACTTTTAATGAATGTCTATGAATGTGATCAAATTAAATTATTTTAATTATGAGATATGAAAAATAACTCATATTAGTGCTGAGAAATACTATGAATTGCAATATCTTCTAGATGAGCAAATTGATATATCCTTTATGTTTGCTATGTTGAGGGGGAGTAAAGAAATAAGCAATCAAAGAAGTAGGCTAAAGAAGTAAAATATGGTATAAAAAAGGGGGAGTAAAGAAAATATGTCCTTTTTGTCATCTTTCTTTTCTTTTCTCTATCCTTAAAATCCCTTAAGATCTTAATTGATGCTATCAAAAAGGGAGAGTAAAGAAAATTTGTTTTTTCAAGATCCCTTAAAAGGAGGAGTAGAGAATCTTAATTGATGCTGTCAAAAAGAGAGAGTAGAGAATCAAAATCGAATTTGAGCAATAAGTAATAAAGAAATGAGCAATAAGCAATAAAGAAATTAGTAATAAGCAAAATTATTAAGCAAATATGTCAAAGAACCAAAATCGTCAGCTCCTTTTTTATCTAACTTTCAAAGCAAATGAACTTATAAGCAAATTTCAAATTAATCTTCAAATTGTTTATGATGCATTTCGTTCAAATACTTGGCTATGATATTGAAGTGATGCATCTTCATAAATTTGAAATTCATGTTCAATGCTTTATATATACATTTGTTCAAGTGTTTTGTCATCATCAAAAAGGGGGAGATTGTTGCTCCTTGAATTGATTTTGATGATTACAAAGCATTTAAGGGGGTTACTAATGATTTTGGCTTGAAAAAAGATTTATTGTATTTCAAGAGTAAAATCATAATTTTATCAAGTTCTAATTCAGAAGCCTCAAGATCAAGAACACAAGATTTGTAATCTATTAGAGGCAATTTTAATATTTTTGAATATATCTTTTGAAAGAAAATAATGTTTATATATTTGAGTCGACCCCATGAGTCGACTCATGATAAAAGAGGCTGAACGGCACACTGAATTCTTTGGCTGGCACACTCTGTGAGTTGACCCTTGAGAATGAGTCAACCCTATATGAGTCAACCTCTGCTGCTGTGTAGGCCAAAATTATAGAACAGTCATTTTCTGTTCTGTGCCATAGAAGTCGACCCCATGAATCGACTCATGAGCATGAATCGACCCTATGAGTCGACCCCTGTGATGGAAAAATTCTGCAACGGCTAGTTTTCAGCTCGTTTTGGCTGCATTTAATACCCATTTAATGTGTTCCAACAGCTCTATTTCAGTCCAGATTACTCTCCACCATTATTTAAAGTTATAAAAGACATTTAAAGGAGGAAATCAATAAGGTTTTGAAAAGGTTCTTCAAGCATTCATTTCAGCCCTAAGCAAGAGCCCTCTTAAAAGTTCAAGAAGCTTTTATTTCAAGTTTACCAACCCCTCAAGAGCTCATTCAAGTCTTCAACCATCTTGAGAAAAATCAGAAGAGCTTCATTCTTATTGTGTAAAGTATATTTAAAGCTTTATTTGCTCATTAAAGGAGCTACATCTATATTTTTGTGTGATTAACTACTATACTCTATTTTGAGTTGATATTTTATTTTGGAAGGGTTCCAAAATGTGGAAAGGTTGATCCGAACTTTGAATCAGATTGTATTGGATTGGCTTGTACCCGAAAAATAAGTGTTCTAGCTTGGAATAGCTAGATTCGGAGGTTTCAACATTGTATTCGGGTTGAATACAGTTTAGTGGATTTGAATTTCTAAGTAGGAGCTTGGGGAGTGGACGTAGGTGCAAGGTTGGCACTGAACCACTATAAATCTTCTTGTTTGTGTTGTGCTTACTTGCTCTCCTTTTAAATTTTTTTATCTTCTTGCATTCTTGCATCCAACTTCTACACCTTGCATAAATTTTACTCTCCATATTTATTCTGCTCATTGTTAAATAATCCTCATAGTTGTAAGTTAAATTTTAAATTTTTAAAAATCCAATTCACCCCCCCCCTCTTGGGTTGCATAGCTGGGCAACAAGAATGCTACTTGCTTTTGCTTGCTTTATAAATTTTAAAATATTTCAAATGGATGTTAAGAGTGCTTTTCTAAATGGTTATATTGCTGAAGAAGTATATGTAGAACAACCTCCTGATTTTGAGAATCATAAATTTTCTGATCATGTATTTAAGTTAAACAAAGCTTTATATGGATTAAAACAGGCTCCTAGGGTATGGTATAAAAGATTAATTAAGTTTTTATTAAAAAATAATTTTTTAAGAGAAAATGTTGATACTATTCTTTTTATAAAAAGAAAAGATAAAGAAATTCTAATTACACAGATATATATTGATGGCATTATATTTGGGTCTACTAATGAAGATTTATGCCAAGAGTTTGCCAAGCTCATGCAGGAAGAGTTCGAGATGAGTATGATGGGAGAACTCACTTTCTTCCTCAGACTCCAGATTAAACAAATGAAAGAAGAGATCTCCATCACCCAAAGTAAGTACATAAGAGAATTATTAAAAAAATTTAGAATGGAGAGCTCAAAAATTATAAGTACACCTATGACCCCTTCCTGTAAATTAGAAAAAGATGAGCATAGTAAAAATATTGATTCAAAACTCTATAGAGATATGATAGGCTCTTTATTATATCAAACTGTTAGTAGACCTGATATAATATTCAGTGTATGCATGTGTGCTAGATATCAATCTAATCCTAAGGAATCTCACTTAAATACTATTAAAAAAAAATTTAGATATTTAAAAGGAACACAAAACCTAGGTCTTTAGTTTTCAAAATAATCTTTTATGGACTTAATATGTTATTCAGATGCAGACTTTACTGGATGTAAACTAGATAGAAAAAGTACTAGTGGAACTTATCAATTTCTAGGAGTAAACTTAATCTCTTGGTTCAGCAAGAAGTAAAATTCAGTGGTATTGTCTATGATCGAGGTCGAATACATTACAGTCGGAAGTTGCTGTGCTCAAATCTTGTGGATTAAGTAAAACTCATAGATTTTGGTATTGAACTTAAAAACATCCCCATAAGATGTGATAATACTATTACCATCAATTTGACCAAAAATCCAATTCAACACTCTAGGTCAAAACATATTGAAATTAGACATCATTTCATAAGAGAACATATTCAAAATAATGACATAACACTTGAATACATAAACACTGAAAATCAATTAGCTGATATTTTTACCAAAGCACTGAATAAAAATAAATTTTATAAAATTAGAAGAGAATTAGGCATCTTAGACCCTTCTACTTGAATTTCAATCAAAATTTCACTCTCAAAATTCTTCTAAAATTTCTTGACATCATTATCTTAATTTTGGGAGCCATCTATCTTTTTTTTAAGATTTTTTCAAGATAATTAAAAATCATCAGTGCTATTCAGATACCTTTTTGAATTTTATTTTGTTGAAATACTCAAGCAAAAATCATATCAAAATTTATTTGGACTTCTCATGATCATCTCAACTCGATATGATCAATTTTAAATTTTTTTCTTTTGATTTTTTTTTAATCTTTTTCTCATCACCTAAACCTTTCTTAGATGGGATGACCCATGTGGGACGTCCCAATTGATCGGACAAACGAATTTCATGTGAGCCGATCTGTTTTTTGTTTCATTAAATAGACTTTTGGGGTGTCTCAAACTCCAAAACTCTTCCTCTCCCTCTCGTCCCAAACCTAGAAATCTCATTCTAGATCTCCCAAAAACCCCAAAATCCCACAAAATCATGGATTACTCTGCTCAAATTTTTTGATCCCATGGCTCACTCCCTTGATTTTCCCAAATTCCAAACCCTAACCCACAGAATCTATGAGAAACTCTTCGAAATCATCTTCTCCTCTTAGTTTCACTTCAATCCACATCTTTCTCCACCCTCTTGACCATTATCCATCCTCTCCTTAGGACATGGCCCCCAAAATGAGGTTGCCACAGAGGAAGAAGTCGGTTAGATCTTTGGAGGCTGAGGAACGGAGGAAGAAGGCAGCACAAGAGCCAACCTAAGCATCTCCACTTGTCACTCTAAGTAAGATTCCTCTATCTGCAAGAAAGGTTGCTTTGGGAAGAAATGTAGATTTCAAAATTTTGAGGCATGATGGTTTTTTTATTGGAGAAAAATTAATTAAGCAAGGATGAAAATTTTTTCTAAATTTGTCTGAGCCAGTTTATATTGATTTGGTCAATGAATTTTACTTAAATTTGGTTTTTTCTGATGGTGTTTTGAGGTCTACTGTGAAGGGAGTCCAAAGCATTTTGAATGCACTTAGGCTAGGTAGACTCCTTCAAATACCTTATGAGGGTAGTTGCCTAGATGAGTTACCTAAAAAGGAGATTGGACTCAGGACTATCCTTGGAAGAGAGGATGTAGAAGGATTTCTGAAAATTGAGGCCAAGAATCTGAGTGTGGAGATGAGATTGCTCCACCATATACTGTCTAGGATTTTCTTCCCCAGAGGAGGAGGATATGATTTGATGACTGGTAGGGATATCTGCTTGATGCACTGTGTGGTTTCTGAGACACTCCTGAATCTACATTTCCTGATGATCGATGCTATGAGGGAGGCCTTGAACAAATTCAAGGCTCTCTTGCCATATGGCATGGCTCTCATTGTGATTTTTAGGGAGTTTGGAGTGTGTTTTGAGGGAGAGATTGTTTGTAGATTGTCATACACTGACACCTACAACAACCACTCCCTTCGGTGCATGGGGTTTGCCAGAGTTGATGGCCATTGGGCCAAGGACCATGCAGCTACAGTTGAGAAGGAGGATGATGATGAGGAGCATGCTGAGGGGGTGGGTCTATCTTCACCTGTGCCCAGGCAGAGTCCAGTTGATCATCCTGTATCGAAGCCTGAGGTAAGACCCTCAGTCAAAGTACCCCCAACGAGCCGTACCATATCATCTTTTAGTTTGGGGGAGGATGAGATGGGACTGTTGGCTGAGAGAGTGGTAGGCATTCTATCTGTTCAGCAGCAGCAGTTTCAAGATCAATTTCTTCAGTAGTCTCACCAGTTTCAGTAGCAGATCCTCCAACTGGTGCAGCAGCAGTATCACCAGGCTCCATCGAGTTCTTTCTCTGATCCTTCCTCAGGCTTTTCTATCGTGCCACATATATCTTCATTGATGGAGCTCTTGTCTGATCTGAGTACTAGTCTGGAGAGTACAGAGAGCTCCCTACTCAGGTTCAGTGGTAGAATTTTTGATATTGAGAGCGATATCAGATAGATTTTAGTTTTTTTATCAAAAAGAGTGAGCACTTCGATCACTACTTCACCTCAGCTGGATGATTTAGCTCGAGAGATAGAGAGACTCCACAGCCAGCTTCATTCTTCTGTTGAGCCGATTCAAACAGATATCAAAGACTCCAGAGACTTCATATCTGCTAATTTAGATGGGCTCTGACTTATAATAAGGGGGATCTTGTCCCAGCTTGATGCTATTAGGACTCAGCTTCAGTCTAGACCCTCTGCATCTAGTGAGCCAGCCTTTGTTCAGCCCATTGTTTTTCATCCTCCGGCATCTTCCTCTCGGACCAGACCTTTCGATCGAGGATGAGGCTGATCATGTCTCACCTATCTTGATCTCGTGCTCGATGCCCAGTCTCACTGATTTCATCATTTTGCATTAGGTTAGTTATATTTTGTAGATTGGATGTATGAGAGCTTTATACTTATAGACATATATTATGACTCTTGTAACCTCTCTTTTTATTGTAATTAATGAATGAGGTTATTATCATGGTTCACTTCTTTGTTCTTGGATGAATGAATGAATGAATGACTGTTATATTTGAATGAATGCACTATTACATTGATACCTGATATGCAATCATGAAAAATCTTACTCCCTTTAGTCTATTTTTTTTTGATGATGTCAAAAAGGGAGAGAATGATATCATAATGGAGAAAGTAGTGTATTATCTATCTGAATTTTTTTTAATTTAAAATACTCTTTTAAATTTTTTGCTCTGATACATTATTTTGCACTGATATGCCTATAATATGCTCATTTTTTTACTCTGATACATCTCTTTTTACCTTCATTTTGATACTATTTGAAAAATTTCTCTAATACATCTATTTTTCTTGAGTACTCTGATAATTTTATTTTTTACAATCATATCAAAATACCTCGATACATTCATTTTTTATTTTACAAAATGCTTCAATTTTTTCTCTTTTAATTTTTGTTCAAACGATTTCATTCTTGCTTTAATATCAAAACAAGAAAAAGAGAAAGAAACATTCCTTTCACATTTATTGTTCTAATACTAAAAATAAAGAAGAAAAGAATAAATTTTTTTTATGAACCATCTCTGCTTCTTTAAGAATTTTTTTTGATAAATTGAACACTCTTTATATAAGAAAGGAGGAGATCTTTTTCAAAATGGTCAAAATGATTATTTTATCTATTTCATACAAGAAAGGGGAGGATTTTAACTGACTAAGAATAATCCTTAGAAAAACTCTGATACCTTTACAAATAAGTTTCAGCAAAATAAATTGAAATATTAAAATTATTGAAAATATGTATCTTATGATTTTTCATATTTAATCTTTGGCATATTCTTACAAGTGCTTCACAAACTCAAATTCCTTGAGCTTTAAGGACTTATTTTATGAATACTCAAATATTTTGTCATCATCAAAAAGGGAGAGATTGTTGCTCCAAGAATTAATTTTGATGATCGTAAAGTATTTGAGGGGACTACTAACGTGTTTCTTATCTTTGGAGAATGTTCTTGTGATGTTTCAGGTAGTCCAAATGATTGGATTTGAAAAGCTTCATCAAGTATACCAAAATTGAAGTTTCTGCAAGTTGAAGCCATTTGGACTCCCAAAGTTGAAGTATGCCAAAGTTGAAGCTTCATCATGTTTCATCAAGTGTGCTTCATTAAGTGTTCTTCTGAGAGTGTTCAATTGATTTGAAGCTATTTGAGAGCATTTGGTAGTGTTCTGGTAAGTTTCAAATCTTAAATGTATGAAAAATTGGGTTGCAACAAAATGAGACGACCCATCTGAGTCATCCCTTTTCATTGAGTAGCTGACATGCTTTATTTTGGCTTATGACATGTAGTGGGATGACCCACTTGGGATGACCCATGCAATGGGATGATCCATCTGGGATGACCCCTAAGATCTTGAGATCAAAATAGAAAGTTGAACTTTTTGTCTGGCCAAATGAGGTGACTCATGAGACTTTCCAGTCACAATGAGACAACCCATATGGGACGATCCATTCTGGGCGAGGTCGTAACGGCTAATTTTCTATCTATTTTTGGTGCATTTAATATGCATTAAACACTCTGCCATGGCTCTAAACCAACTCTAAGACATTCTTAAGGATAAATGATGATTATAAATGCTCTCTTGAAATGAGAAATCACAAGATTTTGCAAGCACTCAAGTTCAGATCTGGAAAAAGCTTGATCAGCCTTAAAGAGAGAAATAGAAGTATTTAAACACTTCACCAACCACTCTCCTATAGCAATCAAGTGTCCAATTCATTGAGGGTGTTCAGCAAAAGCTTCTTCTCCTTAAGTATTATATTTATATTATATTTATTTTATTTATTTAAGAAGATATTGTGCTAAATTTTTTGTACCCTATTTTTTTTATATTGTATTTGGATTTTTGATTTTTGGAGGTTTTAAAACTCGGATAGGTTGATCCGAACCTAAAATCGGAGTATTGAGGGTTGGTTTATACCTGAAAAATAAGTGTTCTTGCTTGGATAGTAAGGGTCGGAGGTGTCTGACGTGTTATATTCTTGAAATCTGTTTAGTGGATTAAATTCTCAAGTAGAAACTTGAAAAGTGGATGTAGGTGCAAGCTTGGCACCGAACCACTATAAATTCTTTGTGTTTGTTGTGCTTGCATATCTTTACTTGTTTCTTGTGCTTTATACTTGCATATCTATCATTTGTATTTGAATTCACTTTTATTGAAAATTAACTTACTCCACTCAAATACTTTAGCACATCACATTAAGTGCACTAGTATTAAAATTTTAAAAAGATCCAATTCACCCTCCCTCTTAGGCTCCATATCTGGGCAACATAAATGCTTCCGATCATAGTATCATCATGAGGATGGTGATCGATTCAGATAGATCGATGTACACATCACTTCTTTTAGGATAAATGAGTCTCTAATTTAGTGTAGAGACACTGAGCAACAAATGCGGATAGTTGTTAGAGAACAATTAGTACTGAGCATGACCATATGAGAGATCACTTGGATTTTTACTTGATCATTAGTGATTGCCTCAATACTGTAGTTGTGTGAATGGTCTTTTGATCTGAGATAGTATGACTGCTTGTAGTGAGATTACTGGAGTTTGATGACACATAAATATGGTCTCAATAAGCCCTTGTAGTAGATGTTGGTGATAGTTGGTCCGCTGTAGGAGTATGGTGCACATCAAGATGGAATCTATCGATCTTGATAGAAAGGAGTTGTGTTATGAGATTTGAGAGGTTAAGTCTGAAAGTTTGTGGCCAAAGTAGTATGATTGATAGAAAAGAGTTTTCATATGGATCACAATTAGACTTGAGCTGATCGAATTTATCATATGACTGATGATGAGGTTTGACGATTTATCCATGATCTGTCATCTAGTCGGGACTCACAATAGAGAAACTGAATCACACATTAACCACACGTTAAGGTTTATTTTTAGTTCTACTGGATTGCCACTACATATTGTTAGGTGTCACTGATGGATTGTGAGAGCTCACTAGGATTATTCAGGATCGACAATCCTTGATGAGTTAGAGTGAAATTATTTCGATCCATTGAAAAAAGTTTCAATGATACAATGATAGAGATCATTGTATATCTCACTACCAGATAGAATTGAATCTATGGGGTCACACAACAAAGAGATTAGATTTAGAATAAGCAATTGGGCTTATAAAGTCTTAATTGGGTTTAGAGAAACTCTATTGGGTTCAGGGTAATATTGCTAGCACATAGTTGGACCCAATTTTTTCTTTACATTTGAATTTCTTATTTAATAAGATTAATTCAAACTTAATTACCTGCTAATAACCTAAATGAATTAGATTCATTGGACTTCAATTGTTGGGTGTCTAAGGTTTTGGATCAAAAAAATTAAGGGTGCAAGTCTTTAATTAATTTTCTTGATAGTTTTGATTAGGTGTTACTTGATTTGATCAAGTTGGGCATCTCCACCTATTAGAGGGCATGTGGATCTTTTATGGGGCATCTCTTAGGTGCAAAAGGGGGTGTGATTTTGTGGGTGCAAGGGCTCCAATTGTTGGCACCTAATAGGTTTTTTAAAGAAAGTCAAATAACTTAAGTTATAAGAAAACCTAATGCAAGTAGGACTTGTATTAAGTGCTTGTTTGATTTTGAATAGGATTCAAACCTTATGCCTATTTAAAGAGACCTCTCTTAAGGTTCCTAGATACTTCAACCAGAAGCCCATGCCCCCTCTTGGAGAACTACATGCCCTCTCTTCCTCTCTCCCTCTCCTCCCTTGGACGTCCAAACGCCCTACCCCTTGGGCATCCTTCTTCTTCACACCCAAAAGGGCTTTGGGTATCTCCTTTGTTTGCTGCTTTGTAGTCCCTAGTTGCTCCACAATCTAGGAAAGAAAAGTAAGAGAAGAAGAATATTAAGGAAAGGATCAAAGAACTGATCGCGATCCAGGCTTCGTTCAGATTCGTAGGCTGATTTTTCTTGAAGAAGAAAAATCAATTTTAAGAAGGCTGTTTCAAGCTGATCTTAAGTGGATACCTATAGAGGTTGGATGCTTGCATGCCTAAGAAAGAGCTTCTTCTCTTCCAGATCCAGATTTGAAAAAAGAAATTATGAAATAGATATATGATTCGATCATATATTCAATTTCAATATATGTTCAATTTCAGCATATGAAGTAGATTCTTATGGTTTATATTTTATGCATGCATAATATAGATTAAAAGGAGTTTTAATCTTCCATTCTGTTGTCATATTTAGAAAAAAAAATTTAAAACATACATGCATGCGCCAACTAGAAATTCCAACAGTGGTATTAGAGCCATGGGTTTCATATGCATGAAATTGACATATATTTTTGAAAAAAAAATTCAAAATCTAATTTTTTTTTAATACATGAGATGTATAGATAAATATTTTGTAACTATAATTTATTTTAGGTTTAATTATAAAGTATATAGTTGATATGTGAAAGTATGCCTAAATCTAAATTTTATTCTAGAACAGTTTCTAATTCATAATTATGTGATATAGATGCATGCATAAACTTAAAATTTTATTTAACCTAATTCATGATTCATATATGAAATATATGATTACTATTTAGGTCATAAAATTATTCTCAATATGATTCATGATTTGTATATGAGATATATGATATCATGTTATAATCTGAATTTTAGTTTCGATTTGAATTTTGTATACATATATGAGATATATGTTTGTATGTTAAATCTGAAAATTATTTTTATGATTTAAAATTATCTTTCATGCAAAAAAAATTAGATATAAAATTTAGTTTTAGAATCTGAAATTTGTGTTTATGCATGAGGATTTTGGTTATGAAAAAGTTAAAAATTAGGTCATGTAATTAAATTGCATCTAAGATTTTTGATTTGAATGATACGGGTCTAATTCGATTAAGTAATCGAACAAACTAAGTCAAGTATTGATTACGGTTAGACCAATTAGGTTATATGATCATACAATTATTGTTGATCAAATCGATTAAATTTCATATGTAGAATCGATAAACCTAAGGACCTAATTCGGCTCGATGGCTTGAGCCTGATTCGCCTAAGTTAATCTATTTGGACTAATTGGCCTATCAATGTCTAAGACAAGTAATTGAAAGATGGTTATTTAATTGGTTCCGTTAGCTGACCTGGCCAATTTATTGATGTCTAAGAAAAGCAACGGGGGGACCCCCATCGATCTTCACTTACCTAGCTGATTTGGAACATTGGGTCTTCAATAAGGTTGCTTGGTATTTTGGTTTAGCCCATTCGAATTAGATTAGTCATATGATGATTGATTAGATAAGACCTAAATCTAAATCTTTCCATAAATATTAAGTCCATAGGTCTTCCACTATTGTAGATGTGCGGGTGTGCAACTGGTGTTGATTGTTTTTGGTGGTTACAGTGGTTTAGTTGTACTGAGAACATACAACCACTCTATTAGTAAAGAGTTGCTCCAGGGTAAGGATGCGGTTGGGCCCAATAACTGTTAGGTGAGGGACTCAATGATGGCCTTGCACCTGCTTGTAAATAATGGGTCAGACTTAACTAAGGAGTGTGATTAATAACTGTTAGGTGAGCCCACATGACTTAGAGATCAAGTCATTGCAACATGCTTAGAGAAGCATCTGGACAAAGAGTTGTCCACGCATTAGTATGCGTATTACCAATAACTATTAGGTGAGGTACATAGCATCGGTGGGACCGTAGCACCCACTAAGAATCCTTTTGTCGCATTAGGATTTTCATTTTTCATTCAAGGAGTGGAGGGATCCAAAAAATTAGTGAGAGTCATTGTTTGCATCTTAAAGTTTCTAGAAGCAAATATAACTTTAAAGTATAAAAGTCTAACTTGAATCTCTATTCTCGCAGTTAAACAATATCAAACTCTATAGAGATATGATAGGCTAACTTCTGAAAAATTAGATCATGTACTTGCTCAAAAACCCATAGTGTTACCAAACCATCTTGCTGCTGAGCAAAGAGCTGCTTATAAAAAGTGGACAGATGAGGACAGTCGAGTTAAGTGCTATGTGCTGGCTTCTATGTTAAATGAGTTGCAAAGTCATCATGAGCATATACCCACTGTCAGGGTTATGATCACTCACCTATAAGAGTTGTATAGTGAGCAGAGCTATACAACGTGCTTCGAAGTGATCAAAGACATTGAGAAGCTTGAGAAGCTCGGGCTTGATATGCAAAAAGAATTGCAGATGGATTTGATCCTTCAATCCTTTACGAGTTCATATAGTCAATTTATTATAAATTTTTATATGAACAAAATTGATTGCACTATATCTGAACTAGTTAACATATTGGTCATTATGAAAGAAACTTTGAAGAGTTCAAAGGGCACTGTTCTCACTGTGGAGCGAACTTCTTCCAAGAGAAAGTCTAGTTGGAAGAAGAAGACTAAATCCACTAAGAAGTAGAAGAAAGAGAGCAAGCCAAAGAAAGATGATCCAAAGAAGGCTAAAACAAAGGAAAAATGTTTCCACTGTGATGCTGAAGGTCCTTGGAGGAGGAACTGTCCACTCTATCTGGAGAGCCTAAAGACCAAAAAAGGTGATAAACCTTCAAAAGATATGCTTGTGATTGAATCTAACCTTACGATTTCTTCTACTTCTAGTTGGGTATTAGACTCTGGTTCGAGTGCTCATATATATACCTCAATGCAGGGTCTAATAGAAAGTAGGAGGTTGAGAGAACTGACATGATCCTTCAGCTCGGTAATAGAGCAAAAATTGCTACAAAAATTGTTGGCACTTATCCTCTTCAATTACCATCAGATTTTTAATTAGATTTAAAAAATTGTTATCTTGTTTCTGTAGCTAGTCAGAATTTGATTTCTATGTCTGTGCTAGCACAAGAAGGTTTTAAATTTAATTCAATAAAGATTTTTATTCTATTTATTTATAAAATAAATTAGTTGCATGAGGTCTTTTAATTGACAGTCTATATCACTTGCATGTTGATGCGAATGTGAATTTGAACGAGCAAATAGTAAGTACCGTAGGTTAAAGAAGACTCAAAGATGAAATTAACTAGAAGTACTTGTGGCATCATAAACTAGGCTATATTGGAGAGGACAGGATAAACAAACAAGAAAAAGATGGGATCTTTGACTCTCTTCATCCAGAATCGTATCCAGCTTGTAAATTTTGCCTTAAAAAAAATGACCAAGTTACCCTTTGGAGGACATGGAGAAAGGGTCACTGAGTTACTTGCCCTGGTACACACCGATGTGTGTGGGCCATTTGATGTGCAGGCCAAGGATAGTTATAGCTACTTCATTATCTTTACCAATGATCTGTCTAGGTATGGATATGCGTATCTGATGAAACATAAATCTGAAGCCTTTGAAAAGTTTAAGGAATTCAGAAATAAAGTAGAAAAACAAACAGACAAGCCCATGAAGGTTCTTCGATCTGATCGAGAAGGTGAATATCTTAGTTAAAAATTTTTAAGATATCTTAAAAACAACGGTATAGTCTCTCAATGAACTCCTTCCAAAAGATCTCAGCTCAATGGGGTATCTAAAAGGAGGGACAGGACCCTATTAGATATGGTCAGGTCCATGATGAACTTCACTGACCTATCCTTATATCTTTGAAGACATACCTTATTAACTATCATTCACTTGTTAAATAGGGTTCTATCAAAATCTATTCCTACCACACCATATGAGATATAATGTGGTAAGAAGTCGAGTCTAGGTTATCCTAAGACTTGGAGATGTCCGACCTATATCAAGAGATAGATGGCTGATAAATTAAAGAATAGATCTGTAATAGCTCGTTTCATAGGGTATCCAAAAGAATCAATGGGATACAACTTCTACTTTCTATAAGATAACATTATGATTGTGAATCAATATGTCATATTTTTAGAAAAATAATTTATCCAGGATGGTGGCAGTGGGAGATTAGTTGAGCTCGAAGAGAAGGTCTCTGAAGAGCAAAGAGCTATAGATCCTTAGGAATCCGTTATTCATGAGCTAGTAGTTGATGTTCCTCTACCACCTCGTAGATCTAGCAGGGTCTCCCGACCTCCTAAAAGATATATGGGTATGCTTACGGAGGAAGTAAAAGAAATATTCCTTATGGGAGATAAGGGTTATGATGATGATCCTAATACCTTTGACGAGGCGATGTCTGATATTGATTTCAAATAATGGTTAGATGCGATGAAGTCAGAAATTAACTCGATGCACTCGAACCAAATATGGACCTTAGTGGATCTACCTGAGAGTATAGTACCCATTTGATGTAAATAGATCTACAAAAGAAATATAGGTGCCGATGGTAAGGTAGAGACCTATAGAGCTAGGCTTGTGGTAAAAGGTTATAGCCAGTGCGAGAGCATTGACTATCAAGAAACCTTCTCACCCGTAGCCATGCTGAAATTCATTCGCACTCTGCTTGCTGTTGCAACTTATTATGATTATGAAATCTAGCAGATGGATGTGAAAACTACTTTCCTAAATGGATATCTTGAGGAAGATATCTATATAAAGTAGCATTTGGATTTCACATTTGGTGATGGTGATCACAGAGTCTGCAAGCTGCAAAGGTCCATATACGGATTAAAGCAAACCTCTCAGAGTTGGAATCATCATTTTGATGATGTGATCAATTTATTTGATTTCATCAAAAATGAAGAAGAACCATGTATTTATAAAAGGATCAATGGGAGTGCAATAACATTCCTCGTATTGTATGTGAACGATATTCTCCTTATTAGAAATGATATTCCCATGTTGACCATGGTCAAAAGATGGTTGTCCAAAAAATTTTCCATGAAAGACGTAAGAGAAGCATCCAATATTCTTGGAATAAAGGTCTATAGGGATAGATCTAAAAGGATGCTAGGCCTATCACAAAAGCTGTACATAGAGAAGGTACTGAAGAGGTTCAACATTGAAAACTCTAAAAGAGGACTATTACCTCTTAGGCATGGTATTAATCTTTCCAAGATGATGTGTCTGACCACATCTGAGGAAGTTCAGTGCATGAGTAGAATTCTTTATGTCTCAACCATAGGGAGCCTCATGTATGTCATGCTGTGTGCTTGACCTGACATTATCCTTGCTGTGAGTGTCACGAGTAGGTATTAGTCAAATCCAAGTGAGGAGCACTGGATAACTATGAAGAACATCCTTAAGTACTTGAGAAGAACTAAGAATTTATTTTTGATCTTTGGAGGAGGTTCTGAGTTGCAAGTCGAGGGGTATACTGATTCAGACTTTATATTTGATCTTGATGATAGAAAATTTATGTTAGAATATGTGTTTGTTTGTAATGGTGGCGCAGTCAGTTGGAAGAGTTTCAAGCAACCCATCATATCAGATTCGACCACAGAGGCTGAATATGTCGCTGCTTCGGATGCTGCAAAGGAAGGCTTCTGGTTCAAAAAATTTATCGCAAAACTTGGGGTTATGACATCGGATGCTATACCACTTTACTATGACAATAATGGAGCCATAGCACTTGCTAAGAAGCCGAAGTCTCATTAGAAATCCAAGCACATTGAGTGACAGTAGCATATCATATGCGACTACCTCAAAAAGAAACATATCGAGATGCGAAGACTAGACTCCACGGACAATGTGGCAGACCCGCTGACAAAGCAATTGAGCCAGCCAAAAATGAAAGTCCATCTTGAGAAGATGGGACATAGATTAGGGGCCAACTGACTTTAGTCCAAGTAGAAGATTGTTAGATGTATGTCCTAGAAGCCAATATGGCTGACACATTGTAATAAAGCTAGGACACAATTTTATACTTAATATATCGATTTGATTAATAAAAAAGCAAGTTTATTTTTTATTCAAGTATGATGTGTCCTTGAATCATCTATGGAATTAATATTTTGATATATATTTTTAAAGTGTTGAGAATTAGAGACATGTATTTAATTTCTAAATGCTCTCGGTCATAGTATCATCATAAAGATGGTGATAGATCTAGATAGATCGATGCACAAATTACTTCTTTCGAAATAGATGAGTCTCTGATCTACATTGTAGAGAATAACTAGTACTGAGTGTGACCATATGAGAGATCACTTGAATTTTTACTGGATCGTCAGTGATTGTCTTGATGCTGTAGTTATGTGAATAGTTCTTTGATCTAAGATGGTACGACTACTCTCAGTAAGACTACTGGAGTTTGACTAATACATAAACATGATCTCAATAAGTCCTTGTAGTGGATGTTGACGATAGTTGGTCCATTGTAGGAGTAGGGTATGCATCAAGATGAAATCTATCGATCTTGATAGAAAAGAGCAGTCTTATGGGATTTGAGAGGCTAAGTCCGAGAGTCTGTGGCCACAACAGTATGATTGATGGAAAAAAATTTCTATTTAGATCACAATTAGACTTGAGCTAATCGAATTTATCATATAACTAATGATGAGGTTTGATGATTTATCCATGACCTACCATCTAGACGGGACTCATGATAGAGGGACTGAATCACACATTAACTACACCTTATGGTTCATTTTCAGTTCTATTGGATTGCCAATCGAATTTATCATATAACTAATGATGAGGTTTGATGATTTATCCATGACCTGCCATCTAGATGAGACTCATGATAGAGGGACTGAATCACACATTAACTACACCTTGTGGTTCGTTTTCAGTTCTATTGGATTGCCACTACATACTGCTAGGTGTCACTGATAGATTATGAGAGCTTACCAGGATCGCTCAGGATCGATAATCTTTGATGAGTTAGAGTGAAATTATTGTTGGGTTTCGATGGTGCAGCGGAAGGATTATGTGTTTAAAATTTTCATTCAAAACACCCGATGCACCGAAAACCCCAATACTTAGAAATCTTTGACTATAATAATCAAAGTACAATAAATATAAATTAGAATAAGAAGAATACTTGTAGCGCTAATTTCAATTTCTATAAGGCATCCAAGTGTCTACCCTCCAATGGTTATCCACATGAAAACTGAACCAAGGACAGTGCTCCTTCACCTTACTTCAAGAGTTCTAGCCACTAGAACTGGACTAGCCTTATATCGATCAGGTTTTTTCAAAAAACTGACTCTACCCTCTCAGAATCTCTTCTAGACTTCTAATCCTCCTTGTTTAGGATCCTCACAATCCCTTGTTAGGACCAGATAAGGCTGTCTTAAATCCCAAAGCCTTGTCCTAAAACTAAGATAGGTTGTAAGAAAGAAAAGAGAGCAATGGAGATAAAATTGGAAACTCTTTCTAAATGCATCAGACAACCAGTGCCCCGGCCAATTTATAGCCACTAGAGGGATGCCAAAAGAGAGGGATGTTCCTCATCCAAGAGGCCTATCTGATCTAATTATCAGAGATAAGAGTTCTTTCAAACAGAAGGACTCTTATCAATGATACGTCGATTAGCACCCACATCCCTTCTCAAATCAAAAAAATTCTCAAAAATCCATGTAGATAGAGAATTTAATTTTAATTCTAGAACATATAATGAGTGAATAAAAATTCTCACAAATGGATATGTTCTCATGTCCTTTCATGTGAAGTCTGATCACCCCATGTGCAGGCACGAGGAGGAACTTATGGCATCCATTTGGCACTTAGATAAGCCTGGAAAAAATTCAAAAAAATTAATAAAAATGTCTTGTCAAATATGGAATGTTATCACCAAAAATTGATCTATTTTGAAAGTATTTGATGAGGAGAAGGACTCTCCAAATCTTGGAGAGATGCGATGCTTCTGCGCACGCATGCGAGACTTCCTTCCTTTTTCTAATTTTTCTCTGCCCCAAAAATTTTAGAAAAAATACATATCATGCTTTGAGATGTGAACTAGAGGATGGAAGGTGATATGGAATACCACATGCATTTTAATCCCATGCTAGAAGGACTCTTTTCTTCTGCCCACGCCAACACTTGTATGCAGAATCTGTTTTGCGCCAAGAGTCCTTCACAACTTGGACTCTTCATAATTGACGTTAAAATGGGATGTGGCATCCCAATTTATACTGCTTCCAGGTGGCATGACCTAACCCAAATATCTACTAAATTGGGCTAGTTAATTAGCAAGGGATGAGACCAAATTGACCTCCAAAAGAGCAAGGGTTCCACACATGCTAGCATGCTTACCGAAGCCTTGATTGAATCCAAAATTCCAATCAATCTTTTTCAAAAGGGTCCTTGGCTAATTTCTATATGTGTGTGACCTATTGAGTTTTTCATCTAGTTGACAGTAGGTCTGGGTGCATATTGACCAAATTTAATTAGATTTCAATCTAATCGATTTAGGTCCAATCGAGCTAATCCGAGTTCAACAATTAGAATCCTTTCTAATTGGCGATCGAATTAAACTCTTTAATTCTATCAAAAATCTATAAGTTAAGATTGACATCTAGCAATGTATCATGACTATCCAAAAATTTAAAATTTTGATAAAAATATCAAATATACCCTTAAGTGGCAAGTTACCATACAATTCAATCCTTCGATCATCCCTGCACCCTGAATATGTTTATGAGTATGGAATCATGTCAAACTTAAACACATATTCATATCAATTCTCAATTAATCAATGATGACTTCAATGAAGAAGTATTAGAAACTCTTTCAAATCTCTTTTCTGCTTTTGGCCAAAAGACTTTTCTCAAGTCATCTAGGATTGAGAATACACAGGATGCGATCTCCTCTTACTAGGAGTGATTGATTCCATGTTGACCTACTCACAACCTCCATATATACTCCATCATATCCAGAACACCCCGTACATATCTTAATGCCATACCTGGGTATGAACCAAAATATTGGTTCATGTGCACAAGATTCTATGGTGGTCTCAGGTCTAAGGATCACTTGCAAACTCCCACTTAGAGAACTATCTTTGACATGCAAGTAAAGTTTCCATAAGATGTTCTCTTTCATCGAGTTATTTTAGTGGACTCATTTTCTAAATAAGCACCCACATCCTTGTACTAGTGTCTCACACAAGTGGCTAGTGAGATCTGCCACCCTCTCCATCGAGCATACATAGGATATGCCAGTCTATTCAGAATATTGATCCTCGACTCAATGCTCCTACGACTAGAAATGTTTAAAATTAAAATTTTTGGATTTTAGGTCTCACTAGCATGACCCATTCATGTCTCTTAAAATTATTGTCCTAATCTTTGGGATTCATCATAATCTTAGACATAATAAGATGCAGCTAATATGATGAATCAATGCCTCAAATATTAAATGTCATTACATGAGTTGAAAAATTATAAAGAAAAATTTCATCACAACACACTTGCGATTGACTTATGGGGTACTCTTCTTTCAATCTCCCACTTGCACTAAAGCCAATCACCTTTGTATCTCATACAATCAAGATGGCGATCATATAGCTGCTGTGGAATGGCCTTAGTGAATGGGTCTGCTATATTGCTCTTTCTATCTACTCGTTCAAGGACAACATCTTGTCTCTAATGAGATGGAAGCTTCTGAGGATATGCTTGGATCTATAATGAGATCTAGGTTCCTTTGCTTGAATAATGGCCCCAGTATTATCACGATAGAGTGACATTGGTCCTTCATTCTTAGGAATGACTCCTAAATCCATGATAATTTTTTTCATCCAGACGGCTTCCTTAATGGCTTCACTAGAAGTGATGTACTCTGCCTCAGTAATTGAGCCAGATATTATCTGCTGCTTGGAGCTCTTCCAACTCACTGCTCCATCATTTAGGGTAAATACATACCTTGATATCAACTTGCTATCATCCATTTTTCAATGATCCTCCCTTGGATTAGTTTGAAATTTGATAGCTATGCCCAAAGCATAAGCTACATCAGGCCTGGTACATAGCATGATATACATAATTGATCTCATAGCCAAAGCATAAGAGATTTCATTCATTCTCTTTCTCTCCTCTAATGTCTTAGGATATATTTTTTTGAAGAGACGTATACCATGACTTGCAGGTATGTAACCTCTCTTACTAGCCTCCATATTAAATCTCTTTAATATAAGATCTATGTACCATGATTGGGATAAGCCTAACATCCTTTTAGATCTATTTTTATAGATCTTTATACTCAGTATATAGGATGCTTCACCCAAATTTTTCATGGAAAACTTATTTGATAGCCAATCTTGACCGATTGCATTATTGAGATATCATTCTCAATGAGCAGTATGTTATCACATACAAAATCAAGAAGAGAATAGCACTCTCGCTTATCTTCTTATACACACATGGTTCATCCTTATTTTTGATAAAGTCAAACTCTTCGACTGTCATATCAAATCGGATGTTCCAACTCCTCAAAGCCTGCTTCAATCCATAGATGGATCTCATTAGCTTACATACTTGATTTGCTCTTCCACTTAAGATAAATCCCTCTGACTAAGTCACATAGACCTCTTCCTATAGATTACCATTGAGAAAAATGATCTTGATATCCATCTGTCAGATCTCATAGTCATAGTATGCCACTATAGCAAGCAAAATCTGGATGGACTTGAGCATAGCCACTGGTGAGAAGATTTCATCATAGTCAATTCCTTAGCTTTGACTAAAATCTTTTGCCACCAACCTAGCTTTATAGATTTTTACTTGGCCATCTACTCTGATCTTCTTTTTGAAGATCCACTTGCACTCTTTTGGGATCACACCCTTAAGTGCATCAACCAAGGTCCACACTTAGTTGATATACATCAAGTCCATCTCAGATTTTATGGCCTTCAGCCATCTATCTGAGCCTCTACTCATGACAGCTTTCGAATAGATCAATGGATCATCATCCTGAATGATGTTGATCATATTGTCATCAAATCTCAGAGGTGCATGATGCACTCTATCTGACCTTCGGAGAGGAGGTATGTATTGTGGATGTACCTCATCTTTAGGTACTTCTGTTGAGGATCTTCTTGTGGTCCAACCACTGATATTTCTAGATCGATTTGTAGATCATGAACTTCAGTAAGTTCAATATTCCTCCCACTACCTTCTTCTTAGATGAGTTCATTTTCTAAGAAAGTAGCATGCCTACTAACAAATATCTTTTGTTCAATAGGTGGTAGAAGTAGTATCCATTAGTTTTCTTAGGATACCCTACAAACTTATACTTATCTGATTTAGCACTAAACTTATGTCCAAAAATATTTCTGACATAAGCAGGACAGGTCCAAGTCTTAAGATGTTTAAGATTAAGCTTTCTTCCCTTCCATATCTCATATGGGGTGCTTGCAACAGACTTTGAAGGCACCTTGTCTAATATGTATGTGGCAGTCTCTAGGGCATTATCTCTAAAAAGATATTGGAAGATCAGTGAAGCATATTATGGACTGCACCATATCTATCAAAGTATGATTTTTTCTTTCTGCTACATTATTTAACTGGGGTGTATAAGGAGGGATCCATTCAGAGAGAATATCTTTACTTTTAAGATGATCAAGAAATTTACTGGATAAGTATTCTCCTCCTCGATCAGATCGAAGAACCTCGATACCTTTTTCAATTTGTTTCTCGATCATACATTGATACTCTTTGAACTTATCAAAGGCTTTGAATTTATGTTTCATAATATACACATATCCGAACCTTGATAAATCTTTCATAAAAGTGATAAAATAGGAGTATCCTCCTCTAGCCTGAGTTGTCATTGGTCCACATACATCTGTATGTACTAGGGTTAACAACTCATTCACCCTCTCTCCATATCCAGAAAATGAAGTCTTGGTCATCTTACCCATGAGACAAGATTTATAAGTTCTCAATGATTCATAATTATATGGGTCAAAGAATTCTTCTTCGTATAACTTGTTAATCCTTAACTCACTAATATGACTAAGACGATAATGTCAGAGATATGTGACATTCACATCTTCTCTCTTTCTTTTCATATTTCTTTCAATATGAAAAATATTTTCATTGAGTGCATGAATTAAAAGATTGTTATCAATATAACAACTGCCATAATATTCATTAGAAAAGAAAATGGAGCATCCATTTTTCATTAGCCTTATTTCATAACCTTATTTTTATAACAAAGGTGTAGAAATAATATTTCTAATGACCTTTGGTATGTAATAACAGTCTTTTAATTCTAAAGTTTTGCCCGAAGGTAAATCAAGCATATAGGTTTCAACAGCCTCTGTGCTAATGGACTCTCTACTTGCACCATAGAGCTCGAGATCACCTCTTTTTAGACCTTTGATATTCTATAGTCGCTGTAATGAATTACAAATATATGATCTACAGGTGGTATCTAATATTCAAATATTAGAGTCTGAATTACTCAATAAAAAATAGGTCTATATCATATACACATCTTTTGGTGCTACACATACACCCTGCTTCAATCTTGCAAGATTGTTCTTGCAATTATACCCCCAATGTCCAAACTTGCCACAAAATAAACAGCTAATATCCATATGGACATCTTTTGCCATCTCATTATTACTGACCATCCCAAGGTCAGGAATATCCAGAACATCAGAGTTCTTCTCCGATACGAACCTTATTTGCAAGTTCGTCAACCAATCCACAGAGTTGGATCAATCAACATATTTTTATTTATGGAGTTATGCAGTGAAAATAAAGAAGCTATAATGCAGACTTAAATCTATATAAATAAAAAATAATAGTATAAGTAGACCACTTATGTTTGACATGCATAACTAGATGAGGACTTTTAAACTAGTTATATCTCTCACTATTTTATCGGATACCATAGCCCACTCCTATGGTAAATGAGAAATCCTAATTTGATTTCTTAATGGGGTTGAGACCCTAATCCCTCAATGAAGTCTTGTGGATATCACAACAAATCTCAATAAGTTCAAAGGTAGAAAAATCTATCCAATTGTATCTCATGCAACTCTCAACATAATCTGCCTCTAAAAATACTCATAGCCTTGTGGATATCACAACAAACCATAGTATTTTTAGTTAAATCAGACCTTTCATTTCTATACAGTCATATCTGAAAAATACTGCCCTTATGGATATTACAACAAAGCAACATATCCAAATATGCCGTAAAGCATATAATATGCACCAAGACAAACCCACATCAATCCTCATAGCAAGCCTTGTGGATATCATAACAAACCTACTATGGTTTTTGACAAGATATTGACTAGGCATGAGGAAGGCATATGTAGTGTTTTAAATATTGAGCTATCTTAATTCAAGATTCAAACTAATCCAATTGGTCAGAAAAGTGTTAAGATTGATGGGGGTCCCCCCGTTGCTTTTCTTAGACACCAATAAAATTGGCTAGACCAGCAACGGAACCAATTAAATAACCACCATACTTGAAACACTTTTTAGACACCAATTGATTAATCGATTCAAGAAATAGATCAGCTACTGATTTATAATACTACAACTTAATATAATTTTTATGAGAACTTTAATGGTCTCAAGCACATTCTAATTCAATCACAATGATGCACTATTATAGTTATATCTTAATAATCATAACAACCAATCATGACATCTATTCATATCTCTAAGATATAAAATTATAATCATTCAATATGATTATAATTAAGCATCTCAAGCATATCACATATGCATGAAGTTCTAATAACATGCATGAATACAAAATATTCTTTTCGTAGTTCTTCTTCTTAGAAAATCACAATGGCACCCCTACGCACCATTAGAGTACCCTATTGAATAAGAAGAGAGGGTCTCTGAACCCTACTTGCTCTTATGATCAGATGGCTAGGTGAAGAACCCAATTAGAGTACTAAGCTACTAAAAAAGATTTTATACATGCATCATGTATTTTATATTTAAAAATATATCTCTAAGACATGCGAGGGTTTGGATGTTCAATTGGGTTCAACCCTTGATCCGACTTGAACCAAACCAAAAACCCATGTTTGATCACAATCAAGACAACATTCTAACCTTTGATTATATAGATTAAGATAAGTTCTGATACCACTGTTGGGTTTTGATGGTACAGCGAAAGGGTTAGGTGTTTAAAATTTTCATTCAAAACACCCGATACATCAAAAATCACAATACCTAAAAATCCTTGACTATAATAATCAAAGTATAATAAATATAAATTAGGATAAGAAAAATACCTGTAGCACTAATTCTAATTTTTACAAAGTATCTAAGTGTCCACCCTCCAATGGTGATCCATACGAAAACTGAACCAAGGACAATGCTCCTTCTTCACTTTGCTTCAAGAGTTCAAGCCACTAGAACTCGACTAGCCTCATATCAGTTAGGTTTCTCCAAGAAACTGACTCCACTCTCTCAGAATCTCCTCTGGACATCTGATCCTCCTTATTTAGGACCCTCACAACCCTTGTTAGGATCAGATAAGGCTTTGTCTTAAATCCTAAAGCCTTGTCCTAAAACTAAGATAGGTTGTAAGAAAGAAAAGAGAGCAATGGTAAACAAAATTGGAAACTCTTTCTGAATGCATCGGACACCTAGTGCCCCAATTAATTTATAGCCACTAGAGGGATGCCAAAAGAGAGGGATGCATCTCATCCAAGAGGCCTATCTAATCTGATTATCAGAGATAAGAGTTCCTTCAAACAGAAGGCTTCTTATCAATGATACGTCGATCAGCACCCTACTCTGCACGCGTGACCAGAGAGAAGGGATATTTTCACATCCCTTCTCAAATTAGAAAAATCCTAAAAAATCTATGTAGATAGAGTGTTCAATATTGATTCCAGAATATATAGTGAGTGGATAAAAATTCCCACAAATGAATGTGTTCTCACATCTTTTCATGCAAAGTCTGATCACCCCATGTGCAGGCATGAGAAGGAACTTATGGCATCTGTTTGGCATTCAGATAGATATAAAAAAATTCCAAAAAAATTAAAAAAAAATAGCTTGTCAAATGTGGAATATTATCACCAAAAATGGTTCCATTTTAAAAGTATTTGATAAGGAGAAGAACTCTCCAAATCTCAGAGAGATGCGACACTTCTGCGCACATGCATGAGACTTCCTTCCTTTTTCCAATTTTTCTCTGTCCCAAAAATTCTAGAAAAAATACATCTAATGCTTTGATATGGGCTACCACATGCATCTTAATCCCATGCTAGAAGGACTCTTTTCTTCTACCCAAGCCAATACTTATACGCAGAACCTGTTTTGCACCAAGAGTCCTTCACAACTTGGACTCTTCATATTTGGCGTTAAAATGAGATGTGGAACCCTAATTTGGGTTACTTTCAGGTGGCATGACCTGACCCAAATATCCACTAAATTGGGCTAGCTAATTAGTAAGGGATGAGACCAAATTGACCTCCAAAGGAGCAAGGCTTCCACACGTGCTAGCATGCTTATCGGAGCCCTGATTGAATCCAAAATTCTAATCAATCTTTTTCAAAAGAGTCCTTAGCCAATTTCTATATGTGTGTAACTCATTGGGTTCCACATCTAGGTAACAGTAGGTCCGGATGTATATTGACCAAATTTGATAGATTTCAATCTAATCGATTTAGGTCCAATCGAGCTAACCCGAGTTCAACAATTAGAATCTTTTCTAATTGACGATCGAATTAAACTCTTTAATTTGATCAAAAATTTACAAGTCAAGATTGATGTCTAGCAACATATCATGATTACCCAAAAGATATAAAATTTTAATAGAAATATCAAATATACCCTTCTGTGACAAGTTACCATACAATTCAATCCTTTGATCATCCCTGCACCCTGAATATGTTCATAAGTATGGAATCATTTCAAACTCAAACACATATTCATATCGATTCTCAATTAACTAATAATGACTCTAATGAAGAAGTATTAGAAACTCTTTCTAATCTCCTTTCTATTTTTAGCTAAAAGACTTTTTCTAAGTCATCTAGAATTCAGAATACACAGGATGTGATTTTCTCTTACTAGGAGTGATCGATTCCATGTTGACCTACTCACAACCTCCATATACACTCCACCATATCCAGAACACTCCGTACATATCTTAATATCATGCCTAGGTATGAACCAAAATATGGGTTCATGTGCACAAGATTCTATGGTGGTCTCAGATCTAAGGATCACTTGCACAACTCTCACTTAGAGAACCATCTTTGACATATAAGTAAGGCTTCCATAAGATATTCTCTTTCATCGAGTCAATTCAATGGACTCATTTTCTAAATGAGCACCCACATCCTTGTATTAGTGTCCCATACAAGTGGCTAGTGAGATCTGCCATCCTCTTCATCGAGCATACATAGGATGTGCCAGTCTATCCAGAGCATTAATCTCCGACTCAATACTCCTACGATCAAGAATATTTAAGATTAGGATTTTAGATCTCACTAGCATGATCCATTCATGTCTCTTAAAATTATTGTCCTAATTTTTAGGATTTATCATAATCTTAGACATAATAAGATGCAGCTAATATGATGAATCAATACCTCAAATATTAAATGTCATTACATGAGTTGAAAAATTATAAAGAAAAGTTTCATCGCAACATACTTGCGATTGGCTTATGGGGCACTCTTCTTTTAATTGTTTCATCCCTTTGAAAAGAGTTTCAATAATACAATGATAAAGATCATTGTATATCTCACTACTAGATAGAATTGAACCTATGGGATCACACAACAAAGAGATTAGACCTGTAATAAGCAATTAAGCTTATAAAGTCTCAATTGGCTTTAGAGAAATCCTTTTAGATTTAGGATAATCTTGCTAGCACATGGTTGGATCTAATTTTTTCTTTACATTTGAATTTCTTATTTGATAAGATTAATTCAAACTTAATTATCTGATAGTAACCTAAATGAATTAGATTCATTAGGCTTCAATTGTTAGGTGTCTAAGATTTTGGATCAAAAGAATTAAGGGTGCTAGTCCTTAATTAATTTTCTTAATAGTTTTGATTGGGTGTCACTTGATTTGATCAAGTTGGGCATCTCCACCTATTAGAGGATGTGTGGATCTTTTATGGAGCATCCCTTGGGTGCAAAAGGGGGTGTGATTTTGTGGGTGCAAAGGCTCCAATTGTTAGCACCTAATAGATTTCCTAAATGAAGTAAAATAACTTAAGTTATAAAGAAACCTAATACAAGTAGAACTTGTATTAAATGCTTGTTTGATTTTGAATAGGATTTAAACCTTATCCCTATTTAAAGGGACATCCCCTAAGGTCCCTAGACACTTCAACCAGCAGCCCATGCCCCCTCTTGGAGAACCCCATGCCCTCTCTTTCTCTCTCCCTCTCTTCTTCCTTGGACGTCCAAACGCCCCACCCCTTGGGCATCCTTCTTCTTCACGTCCAAAAGGGGTTTGGGCATCCCCTTTGTTTGCTGCTTTGTAGTCCCTGGTTGCTCCACAATCTAGAGAAAAAAAGCAAGAGAAGAAGAAGATCAAGGAAAGGATCAAAGAGTTGATCATGATCTAGGCTTCGTTCAGATTCGCAGGCTGATTTTTTTTTAAGAAAAAAAATTAATTTTAAGAAGACTGTTTCTGAGTGGATACCCATAGAGGTCGAATACTTGCATAGTCAAGAGAGAGTCTCTTCTCTTTCAGATCCAGATTTAAAGAAAAAAATTACAAAACAAGTACGTGATTCGATCACATATTCAATTTCAACATATATTCAATTTCAGCATATGAAGTAGATCCTTTGGTTTATATTTGATGCATGCATGATATAGATTAAAAAGAATTTTAATCTTCTATTCCATTATTATGTTTAGAAAAAAAAAATTTTGAAACATACATACATGCCCCATCTAGAAGTTCCAACAGACACCCCCAGACCCTAAGGTGTGAGAGCACCGGCTTATGCCCAGTCTATATCTCATATGAAGTTTTATCGACAAACTTGCTTGGCACCTTATTTAAAATATTGTAGGTAGTTTCTAGAGTATATCTCTAAAAGAAGATTGGCAGACTCGCAAAGCCTATCATGGATCGGACCATGCCTAATAAGGTTTGATTTCTCCTCTCCGACACCCCGTTATGTTGTGCTGTTCTAGGAGAGATCCATTGTGAGAGAATCTCATTCTCTTCTAAATATATCAGAAACTCACTGGTGAGATATTCACCACCTCGATCTGATCGAAGGATCTTAATACTCTTTTCAGTCTATTTCTCTACTTCAGTATTGAATCGTTTGAATATTTTAAATGATTCTAGCTTATGCTTCATTAGATAGATATACCCATACCTCGATAGGTCATCTGTAAATATAATGAAGTAGTAGTATCCTCTTCTGGCACTTAAGTTCATAGGTTCGCATACGTCAGTATGTATTAGACCTAGAACATCGCTGGCTCTTTTACTTTTTTCTTTAAAAAGTGACTTAGTCATCTTATCAAGTAAATAGGATTCACAGATTGGCAATGATTCACAATCATCTATCTCAAAGATATGTTTTTTGATTTACCTGTCAATCTTATTCTTGTTCACATGACCAAGCCTATAATGTCAAAGGTAGGATTCACTAACATTATCTGATCTAGGATATTTGCTGGCTGTGTACATTATAGTAATAGGCCATGATATTATGTATATGCCATATTTTAATTGTCCATACATAATTACAGTATCATTCATAATGATATCACAAAAATTATCCTTTATTATAAATTTGTAATCAAGTTTGGTCAAAAGGCCTACAAAGATGAAATTCATTATAAAGGAGAGACAATAATGATAATCATCTAACATGACACTAATGGACTCGAAGACAAGCTGCAAAGTTTCCAAGGCCAGAACTAGAACAAGACTTCCATCTCGAATGCTAAGGAACCACTCACCCTCTAGAAACTTCCTACTTATCTGTAGTCCCTGCAATGAATTACATATATTAATAGGACTTTCGATATCCAATATCCAGATAGTAGTATCACAAATAGAGAAATTACAAAGAGTTATTATATAAGTACCTTACGAAGCAATCGTTTGCTTCTTTCTCTTATTTTTAGGCCTGTTTGGGTTAAGGGTGGCTATATAAGCAGGACAATTTCTTTTCTAATGACCCAGCATCTTGCAGAAGAAGTATTCTGTCTGGCTCTTGTCAACTTTTGACAGTTTGCTCTGCTTAAGATCAGTGGCACATGATTTCTTCACCTTCTTCTTCTTTTCTCTCCTAGAAGATCGATGTCCTACAGATGAACCTCCCATAAAATTTACTAGCTCCTTCTGGAGCTCATGATCTTTCTCAAAAGTCTGCAGTAACCCTAGCAAACTATGGTAGTTCACTGCAGGCTTCATCATTCTATAATGACTGAGAAAGGATAGGTAGGATTTCAATAGCAAATTGAGAATAGCATCCTTGCCTAACTGTTCATGCAATAGAAAGTTAAGTTTGCTAAGACATTCAATCTGCTCAATCATATACCATACATGATCGATGATTGAAGCTCCCTCTTGCATATGGGCATTGAACACTGTGCAGGAGGTTTTGTGTGTCTCCGCATCCTCAGAGGTATCGAAGAACTCATTCAACATTTGAATGATCTCCTCAGGCTGTGCATCCTCGAACTTACAGCTAAGTTCATCATTCATAGCTGCCCTTATCACACAATACACAATCGTGCGGTCATTGAGTCACTTCATGTAAGTATCTCTCATGGCACAAGGAGTATTGGCTGCAGGTTCTTTAGGTGCCTCGTCCATTAGGACGTATAAAATCCTTTTGTGCTCCAAGATGATCTTCAACTTTTGATACCAGCTATCGAAGTTAGGTTTGGTGAGCTTGTCGTTGTCCAACAACGAATGGAGAGTAGTGTGTTGGCCATAACTAAAAAAAAAAATACAAGCCTATTAGTATATGAATTATTTTTAATTCTGAAGACATAGATTTTAGTTTAAAGGTCCTCTCACTATTTTTAACAAATTGATAGCCTCTACCTCCAAGTTGAGAAATTACATTAATTTTTTAGTGGGTACTAAAATCCACACGGACTGTATTCGGGTCTGAGTGTGGCTCAGCCAATCCTAGTGCATCTACGGGTAGGTTCATAACCAATTGTTTCTCCAAACAACTTCTAGTAATTAGATTTTGCCTGAGACATCCCTTCAGTAGGCATGTGGTGCCTCCATTGAAAATCCTGGTTAGGTCCAACCGTTAACATGAAAACACCAAGTGCATCCAACAAATGAATATTCAGGCCTGAGTGTGGCTCGATCAACTTGAGCATTGATCTAAAGGTACATCATGATAGTTATATGATGAATGATAATTTCAATACGTAATAGACACTAGGTGTGTGGTGCCTCCAATGCCTATTTGGAATATTGAACTCATTATCACACACCTTAATAGGAGGCTATGATCCAGTTATCTCATAACTTTATCATTTTATGGATCTAATAATTTAAAAAAATTAATTTTATTGATCTGAGAATAAGAGAAGAAGTCGATCTGCAAGCTGTAAATCCTCCCACTGACTTCACCAAGTCATATAGAGAATTAAACACAAGCTGGTCTAAGGACACCTAAATCAGTCACACTGATTTATCTTAATGGTATGGGTCTGCACGAATCGACTAGTGACCTAATCAAAACATAATCTACCATTTTGGCTAGCTAAGTGAGATCAGTGGGAGAGATGTGCCCTTAACTCACCGTAGACACATCTAGGTGAATATCTCTCAATTAAAAATTACTTGATCGAATCTGCCAAACTTATCTTAGATACC
Organism: Elaeis guineensis; assembly: GCF_000442705.2. NCBI lineage: Eukaryota > Viridiplantae > Streptophyta > Magnoliopsida > Arecales > Arecaceae > Elaeis > Elaeis guineensis. The sequence goes on along the minus strand of NC_025993.2, from coordinate 74,680,468 downwards.
AATTGGTTAATTAGTTTCGATTTGGTCCACCAGAAGATTCGAGCTCAACCACAGAGCTATGATCATGGTCCATTCATTAGGGTCAAATACATGGACTTGATCAAACTTCAACTATTGAGATTGATCTAGAAAAATTCTGACCTAATCTAACTCAATACTTAATTAGATTTAACCAATTTCTCTACTTGGTCTATATGTATTTCTAACCCTAGGTCTAACCCATTAGAAGGATCTGATTCAAGCTAACCATTTGCCCACCATTTTATGTGGTGTCTTAATAATCTTCAATTCTCAAATCTAGATCATTCAAACTTAATTCGAAAGTAAGTTTGTGAAACGTATGTTTTAGTTTGTAGAACTATTCTACAAAGATTTTAAGTGAAGCATACCATATATTTCAATTTATAAAAATAAATTTTTATAATATATTTAATAATTAAACATGCATAGATATGATCTAAACTTCATACATACATCTCATGCATCATTACAACTTTTAGATCAATATCGATAACATCTTATGTAACATGTAATTTAGATCTAAAATAATTTTATATCTAAATTTTATTCTATTGTAATAAATTATAAATTACTTTAGATTTAATCTAAATATATTTATGATCAAAATAATATATAAAAAATCTATTCATTTTTCTTCTTTATGAAACCAGATCACGATGACACTCCTACACGTCATAAGAGAATCCATCGAATAGGCAAAAGAGAGATTAATCTCTTCAATCTCTTATAACTGAATAGTCTAGTGATCTCATCAATCTAAGTACTATGCTACTAAGATCTGAAATCTAATTTCATATATAATCACATCAACATATAATTATTGATAAAACTATTTATGTCATGAACATGTCCTTGATCTTATCAATCATATTCTTCACCTAATCTAATTAGATTCAATGCATCATATATATCATATCAAATTTGAAATATATCTTTTACTAATTATAAAATATTAATATCAGATTTGATATCATATAGAAAATTAATTTGATGCAAACATGAATGCATAAAGAATAAATTTTTGGTAAAATCTGTTTTCATGCAGTGCTGAATTTTGATAAGATTTAGATTTAAATATCTATAAAAATATATCCAATTAAAATCTGAAATAAATCTTACTTCATTATAAAAATAATAATATTAAAATTTTATTAAAACAAATTTAAAATAAATTTTAATTCATATTGTTATTTAATCAAAATTCAGTAGCAGTAAAATTCTGTTATAACAAACTTATAACAACCTTAATTAGCAATTGATTAGGCTCATCTAATCCACTCAAAATTAGATCAAAAATTTTATATAAATAGATTTAAATTAGATTTAATATCTAATAAAAAATTTTAGTTATATCTTATGTAATTGATCCAAAAAAAATTTAGTTATGCATGTATGTATTTCAAACCTGGCTCTGATACCAATTGAAGGGAAGGGAAACTATTTCTCTTCAGATGACTCAGGTTGCATCTAAAATTTTTTTTATTATTCTATATAAATAAGGATCAACTTCTTACCTGATTAGTAGTAAAACCAAAGATCAAATCTCAAATGATTTGAATTAAACCTTCACGGAGGTCAGGATGTGCAGACCCTCTACTTCGCATGCATGCCAGACACCATAGGAAAGCAGGATGAACTCCAATCGAATCACCTTTACAATCCAATAAAATGAGAGAGGAGAGGTGCTCGTATAACACCTCACACTAGTAAGAGGGATGCCTAAGAAAGGCCCCACACCAAGGAGAAAGCACGGCACCAAGGGGAGACGCCAAGGATGAGAAGAAGGGACCTCTCTCTCTTCTCACACCTCTCTCTCTCTCTTTCTCTTCTCTCAATCTGATTTGTTTGCTATGCATCTATAGGTAAAGATACTCTCTATTTATAGATGAATCTCATGATCCAATAAGTATAGGACTCCTGACTCAAATCTGATTTGAATTAGTCCAATACTCATGAAAGAAGGATTCCTACATGAGATAGAATTACCATCACTTATGACAACCACTTTGCATCCAATCCCTCACGCACATGGGATGCCCCAAACTAGCACCATTTTAGGTGTTGGTTAGCCCATATGAGAAAAAAATCCCAATGCAAGAAGGATTTCTCATATCTCATCCAAAATGGATCCGATTCAAATCCAATTCGAAGCTGGTTCGAAATAATTTCAAAAGGCTGTCAATCCCAAACTCTTTAGGACTTTTATACTAAGTCTAACTTAGATTTTATACTAAATTAGATTTAATTAATTTAGATCTAATCTAAAATTAATTAGCACTTAAATTCAATCTTTCATATGCTCCATAGATCATAGATCAAAAACTGTTCATCCCAGGATCGAACCTGAACTTCATGTGTAGTGCTAGCTGGACATAATCAACTCTTCAATCTTATTTGATCCATAACTTAATTCTCAATCAAGTTAGCTTATATATTCAATCAAGTCAAGTACCTTCAAATTGGATATATAAATATAGGCTAATTCTTTCCTACTTTGTTTGACTTGTGTGCGTGACTCCATAGGTTCAAACACTAAGTCGGTAGCATAAGAACCAATTCCTGCACTAATTGAGATACCATCTAGCAATGATTTTTGACATCCAGATAGATTAAATTATTACAAAAAAATATTCTAAAATCCATACACATGGTTACCACATAATTCATCTTTTTTATCCTGAATGCTCTAGGATGTTCTCAGGTTAACTATCAATCGAGATTGCTTCATCCATATTGTATTTCAACCTTTCAAATCCATCTCATGGATTATCTTGGACAAAGCTTTACTAAATTAAAATACAGTGATGCATCAACTCCAATAATCTGAAGGGGCCAATTCCATCTTAATTCATACATAGACTTCACAAGTATTTGACTGTACCCAATAATCTTTCATCACTGCATTAGAAATCCAGATAGTCCGACATCAAAGTATAGTGAGTTACTTGCAAGCATCTATGGTGATCTCAGGTCTGAAGGATACTTATGTCCATGTGCTTCACGAGCAGCTCTTGACAGCAGAATGCTTAGCAGGTCAGTTACTTGTTCAGTGATGATGTATTCATACATCTTACCTATATGCCATATCAATGTTACCACACTCTTTAGTTAAGAAGACAACCAACCCATATGGCACATAATGACCTCCACTTGATAAACATCATCATCCTATAATGACGTATTATTTGATCGCGAACATATTTAAGAACTTTATGATAAATCCTCTCTTTATCGCACACTAACATAGTTCTAAGGACTTCATCACAACACAAGAGTTCAAGGAAGATGTAACTTTATGATGAAAAATATCAGAATAACTTTTATTCATTAATCAATAATTCATATACAAAGATGAACTCAATCATAATACGATTGATTTTAGGACATAATTTCCAACATAAAGGTCTATAAAGATGATCTTAAAAGAATATTTGATTTTCACAAACATGGAAGAGGTGCTGAAAGAGTTCAGCATTGAAACCTCCAAGAAGGATCCATTATCCTCTTGGGCATAGGTGTATGCCATGCTATGTACTTGACTTGGTATATCTTACGGTGAGAGTCAGAAGTCGATATTAATCGAATTCAGGTGGGAGCATTAGATTGCTATGAAAAATATCCCTAAATACTTGAGAAGCACTAAGAGATTATTTTTCATCTTTGAAGAAGAGTTAGAGCTAAGAGTGAGAAGATACATTGATGCTAATGGTAGAATATCTACATCAGTATATATTCTTGAGTTATGTTGGTTTAGTATGTTGGAGAGGTTCCAGACAATCGAACAATGAAAGTTGAATTTGCTATAAGATGTGCAGGATGCGTTCTGATTCGTATGATAGTTGCAGATCTGAATGTCATACCATTAAATGCTATGACATTGTACTATAAAGATAATGATCCATAGTTCTTGCTAAAGAGTCAAGATCTCACCAGAAGTCCATGCACATAGAGCAGGGATATATGCGATTATCTCGAATAGAAATATATAGAGGTGCAGAAAGTAGACTCGACATAGGATGTGGTAGGTCCGAGTCACTTAGCCAGCTAAAGACTGAAGCTTGTTTTTAGAAGATGGGGCTCAGAGATATGGCAGATTGGCTTTAGTACAAGTGGGAGTTTGTTATATGTGTGTCCTAGAAGCCAATCTTGGCTAATACATATCTTTCTCTAAAGTATCTTTTGTACTTGACGGGCCATTTTTATAACCAATCATGTCATATGCGTACATGTTTATCCTAAAAATTAATAAAGATGATTTTATATATTTTTAAGGTATTGAAAATTTAAGATATACATCATTAGTGGTTAATTTCTAAATACTCCCGATCGAAGGATCATCATGGAGGAGAGTAATCAATCCATTCAAGATCGATACACGGATCACCTTCCTTTCGGACAGATCTTGCAGTGTGGAGACATTAGGATGAGAGTACAAATAGTTGTTAGAGAAAAACTTGCACTGAGTATGACCAACATGAAAAATTACTTGGATATCTATGAAGTGAAATTTGAGTGCAAGGGTAAAATGGTAATTTTAAATTTTTTAAAAAATCACTATTTTACAGTGAAAATTATTAATTAATCTAATTAATTAATATATATTTACCCTACATTAGAATCTAAATATGATATATAGCATGCATGCATTTAAATTTGAAATTCAAATTTGAACAGTAAACAATTTACTATTCTGTGTTCAGAACACAATACCTTTGTGCGGATAGTCGATCATCGTAATCTGATCACTGTTGGAAGGATCTGATCATCACAACATAGCCACACAATGTGTCAAGCCTCTGCGAATCGTCCACACGAAGCTCTCGGTCTGATCAGCTCCTCACGAGTGCTAGCTCGTTGTAGAGCTCTTTCGACGGCTGATGCTGATCGAACTCCTTCGATCGATGTTTGTCGATTCTATGGATGCTCTGGATTATTAGCAAATATGCTTGAGAGGTAGATGATGCTCTCCCTTAAATTTGGTGGGCTCACAACACTCGTAGCTCACTAACTCACTTCCCGAACCCCAAGCTGAAACCCTAGGGAGCACACTGAAAAACCCTGCGCCCACTTTTATTTCTTTTCTTTCTTTTTCTCTCGAAAGTTTTAGACTTCTTACTCATGCACAAGGGTTCCTCACACCCCACTTTCTCTCTTAAAATATTTCTACGCATGCCCCAGCTTTCTCCCCTTTTTAAAACAATTCAAAACGTGTCTTATCCGCGTGGAGGATAAAGATAAGTGGTTGCACATTTGAATTCAAATCAAATTTGAATTCAAATGCAAACCAACTCATCCCTATCCACTTGAGCGTGAGAAGAGAAGGTGTGTGGCTGCTTTGTGTGTGGAAAGGTTTCACGAGAAACTCTTTCTCATGTAAGATATGGGGTGCTAAAGAGGATAAGGACAAGGCGCATGGATTGGTTGCTCATTCAAATTCAAAGTTTCTTTTGAATTTGAATGGCCAACCAACCATCCTTATCCACCTATATGGTGCACAAATGTGGGGCATGGGAAGGGCTTTGCATGAGAGAAAATACATGAGAAGTTGCTTCTCGTGAATTCAAATGGGCGCAGAGATATCAGGTGGCGCAGGGAGTTTGGGTCAAGGTGGTTTCTCATTTTAAACTAACCTAATTGAATCAATTTAATTAAAATAAGCTAGGCCCAATTAGACTAATTTAAACTCAACTTAATTAGGCTTAATTAGGCTCAATAAAATCCTAATCAAATCAAAAATTGACTAAGCCCAACCCCTGATCAAATCAGGGACCAAACCATCTCACGATTAGGTCAACTCTTAACCTAATCGGGTCAAACCCAACTGAATCTAATTCAATTGGACTTGATCCAAAAATAATTACTCAATCAAATTGAGTTAATTAGTGATCAAATTACTAATTAAATCTCTCATAAATACTGAGTCCAAATCTGATGGACAATCGGATATCAAAGTCCATCAATATGAAACCTTGATCGAAGAGTCCCAAACCAGTGGGACTCTTGACCCCAGTACCCAAAATGTGTGGGACTCATGATCAGAGAATCCTGATTCTCGATCACAGAGTCCCAGACATGTAGGACTCATAGTCCACAAATATTAGGACTCTTCATCAGCCATCAGATCAGATAGGAACCTCTAATGTGTGTGACCCCACAGGTTCGAACCTAAGCCGGTAGCACAGGAACCAATTTCTGTACTAATCGAAGTGACCATCTAGCAATGGTACCCGATGTCCGGATAGGTCGAATAGTCACAATCGCAATACTCAGAACCTACGTGAATATGGTTACTGTATAATTCATCCCTTTTGACCCCTGTGTTTAGGATGACTCAGGATTAAACTGTCAACCCTGATTAGATCATCCGAGTCGTGCTCAACTCAAACAGTCCTGTGACCCTCACTAGGACTACCCTGGCCAAGGTTTTGCTAAATTAAAACACGACTGTACACAGCTCCTGAACTGGAGTGGTCAATCCCATCTTGACACATGCACCGACAAGTCAAGTACTTGACTACACTCAGCATCCTTCCGTCACTGAATTAGAAATTCAGGCAGTCCAGTGCCTAAGTGTAGTGAGTTGCTTGCAAGTCACCGTGGTGGTCTCAGATCGGAGGGACATTTATACCCATATCCCATTGGAGCAAATCTTGACAGCAGAGATAGCTCCGGAGTCGGTCACATTCAGTGCAGATGTACCCTTACATCTCACCTGTATGCTATACTAGTGTCTCCACACTCCTTGGTTAAGAGGACAACCAACCTATATGGCACACAATGACCTATGCTTGATAAATGTTGTTGTCCTTGATAACAACGTATCATTTGGTCGCGAATAGGTTTAAGGACTAAACGACAAATCCTCCTTTGTCGAGTCTAAATAGTCCTAAGGACTTCACCACAACACAAGAGTTCATTATAAGATAAAATAATTTGTGATGAAAAATATCAAAATAATTTTTTTTTATTTATAATTTATATACTAATACAAAAGAAGCACAACCGTCAATAGGCTAACGATTGGCTTTGGGACACTATTTCCAACAATCTCCCACTTGGTCTAAAGCCAATCGGTGCAGTATCTAATACCCATCTTCGATTTGAAGTCATCGAACTCCTTCACCGCAATGGCTTTAGTGAAAGGGTCTGCTAGGTTCTCCTTCCCATCGATCTTCTGAAGGTCGACATCACCTCGATTCACGATTTTCTAGATGAGATGGTAGCGGCGTAGAATATGCTTCGTCTGCTGGTGTGCCTTTGGTTCCTTCGCCTAAGCAATGGCTCCAGAGCTGTCACAGTAGAGCAGAACTGGACCAACAAGGGAGGGTGCTACTCCGAGCTTGGTGATGAATTTTCTCAGCCACACCGTTTCTTTGGCAGCATCTGATGCAGCGACATACTCTGCCTCACAAACTAAATCAGCCACTATGTGCTGCTTGGAACTCTTCCAGCAGACAGCCCCACCATTAAGGGTAAAAATAAATTCCGACACACTCTTACTGTCATCGTGATCAGACTGAAAACTAGAGTCTGTAAACCCTATAAGTCTCAAGTCTGATTCACCATAAACAAGCCACTGGTCCTTAGTATTTCTCAAATACTTCAGGATGATTTTAACAACCTTCCAGTGATTCTCCCCTAGATCAGATTGGTATCTACTCACTACCCCTAGTGAGTATGCCACATCTGATCGTATACATGTCATGGCGTACATGATAGATTTCACTACCGAAGCATATGGAATTCTACCCATACGCTCTCTCTCTTGAGGTGTTGTCGGACAATCTCTCTTCGAGAGAGAAATTTTATGGCCTATCGGTAGATAGCCTTTCTTGAAATTCTCCATGCTGAACCTCTTCAGCATATTATCAATGTACGTGGACTGGGATAAGCCAAGCAACCTTTTAGATCTATCCTTATAGATCCTCATCCCTAGGATGTAGGAAGCTTCTCCCAGATCCTTCATGGAGAATTATGACGACAGCCAAATCTTTATTCTCTGTAATGCAGGGACATCATTCTCGATTAAGAGAATGTCATCCACATACAATACAATAAATACCACAACTGGACCATTAGCCCACTTATAAATGCAAGGCTCTTCTCCGTTCTTAACGAAGTCATACGTCTTGATCATCCTATCAAAATGTATGTTCCAACTCCGGGATGCCTGCTTAAATCCATAAATGGACTTCTGTAGCCTGCACACCTTAGACTCATCTGTGGATGTAAATCCTTTAGGTTGTATCATATACACCTCTTCGTCCAGCTCTCCATTTAGAAAAGCTATTTTCATATCTATCTGCCAGATTTCATAGTCCAGATGGACAGCTATCGTAAGCATAATCCGAATGAATTTGAGCATTGCCACAGGAGAAAATATCTCATCATAGTCTATACCATAACGTTGACGATATCCCTTGGCAACTAGACGGGCTTTATAGGTTTCCACCTTTCCATCTGCGCCCCTCTTTTTCTTGAAGACCCATTTACACCCTATGGGTTTTACTCCTTCAGGTGGGTCAACCAATGTCCACACATCGTTGACCTTCATGGACTCCATTTCGGATTTCATGGCCTCTAGCCATTTCTCAGAGTTAGGTCTCTGCATTGCATCCATGTAGGTGATCGGATCCTCATCATTTTCATCAAGTTCGATAGGATCATCATCCCGGACCAAGAAACCATAGTATCTGTCCGGTTGACGTGGTACTCTACCAGATCGCCTTAAGGGTGCAGGAACAATGGGCTCTGGATCTGATCTAACCAAATCCGGTTCAGGTTCAGTTACTTGTGTCGGTTTTTCCACCTGCCGAACTTTCTCAAGTTTGACCTTAGAGGCAACAGTCCCTTCACCAAGGACTCCTTTCCTAAAAAGATTGTCTTAAGACTGACAAACACCTTTTGCTTATCAGCTAGGTAGAAATAATACCCTTTGGTCTCTTTTGGGTACTCTATAAAATTATACTTGTCAGACCTAGGTCCAAGCTTATCCGTAATTAAACGTTTAACATAAGCCAGACACCCCCAAACCCTTAGGTGTGAGAGTACTGGCTTACGTCCTATCCATATCTCATATAGTGTTTTGGTTATAGACTTACTCGAAATCCTATTTAGAAGGTAACAAGCCAATTCGAGCGCATATCCCCAGAGGGAGATTGGCAGACCAGTAAACCCCATCATGGATCGAACCATGTCCAATAAGGTCCGATTCTTCCTTTTAGACACACCATTATGCTGTGGTGTTCCAGGAGGAGTCCATTGAGAGAGAATTCTATTCTCCTTAAGATATGTCAGAAAATCATTGGAAAGGTATTCACCTCCTCGATTAGATCAAAGAGTTTTAATACACTTTCCAGTTTATTTTTCTACCTCATTTTGGAATAGTTTGAACATTTCAAACGACTCCGACTTATGCTTTATTAAGTAGACATACCCATACCATGATAGGTCATATGTGAAGGTTATGAAGTAGAAATATCCACCTCTTGCACTTGAGCTCATGGGTCCACATACATCAGAATGTACCAGACCTAAGAGTTCACTGGCTCGCTCACCTTTTCCAGTAAAAGATGACTTAGTCATCTTTCCAAGAAGACAGAACTCACAGGTTGGAAGTGATTCACAATCACCAACTTCAAGAATTCCTTCTTGAGCCAACCTGTTTATCCTATTCTTATTGATATGACCTAGCCTACAGTGCCAAAGGTAGACATCTGACACATTATCTATTCTAGGGCGTTTACCGGATGTTTGAACCACATTAATAGGTTGTGATAGTAAGTAAATTCTATTATTTATTTGTCCAACAAATATTGTAACACCATTCAAAATGATATTACAAATATTTCCATTTATTAAAAATTCATAACCGTACATGGCCAAAAGGCCTACAAAAATAATATTTAATAAAAAGCTTGGACAATAGTGACATTCACTCAGAATTATATTACGAGAATTGATTACAAGGTTCATGATTCCTAAAGCTAGAACTGGAACTTTGCTTCCATCTCCAACGTTCAGGAATCTCACCATCATCAAATCTCTTACTGACCTGCAGACCCTGCATCGAATTGCAAATATGATAAGGGCTTCTGGTATCCAATACCCAGGCAGTAGTATCACAAATGGAAAAGTTGCAAGGTGTTATCATATAATTACCTTGCTTTTTCTTGAATCTGTTCGGGTCCAGGGAGGCAATGTATAGAGGACAGTTCCTCTTCCAGTGCCCCTGCTTCTTGCAAAAGAAGCACTCCGTCTGGCTCTGGTTGGGCTTGCACTTCTTGGTCTGACCCTGTGCAGACGTCCCAGCATGCGGCTGCACCTTCTTATTCTTCTTCTTCTTACCTTGCGCTTCTTCTTCCCTTTCTTAAAGGGTCGACGACCAGAAGAAGATCCTCCCACAACATTCACCGACTCCTTATGGAGCTGGTAGTCCTTCTCAGAGTTCTGCAGTAACCCCAACAAGTCATGGTAGTTCACTGCAGGCTTTGTCATTCGAAAATGAGTAACGAAGGGGAGGAAGGACTTGGGCAAAGAATTAAGGATCGCATCCTTATCGAGCTGCTCGTGCAAGGAAAAGCCCAGTTTACTTAGGCGCTCAATCATTTCAATCATGTACAGTACATGATCGGTGACTGAGGCCCCATCCCTCATCCGAGCATTGAAAATGGCACAACTAGTTTTGTGCCTTTCAATGTCGTCAGGCATGCCAAAGGAGTCGCTCAACATTTGAAGCATCTCCTGTGGCTAGGCATTCTCAAACCTGTGGCTAAACTCATCATTCATTGCCGCCAGCATTATGCATCGAACGGTGGTCCGATCGTTGAGCCACTTCTGGTAAGTGTCTCGGACCGTCCCTCTAGCGTTCGGGGCAGCTCCTCGGGTGTCGAATCCGTTACTACATAAAAGATCCGCTCATGCTCAAGGATGATTTTTAATTTTCGATACTAGCTATCGAAATTAGATCCCATGAGCTTATCATTATCTAATAAAGACCAGAGCGATAGGATAGTGGCCATAGCTACATAAAGGAAAACCAGACCTTAATTAGTACATAAATTATTAATACTATAGACTTGGACTTTAGTCTAAAGTTTCTCCCAATATGTTTACGAACTGGTAGCTTCAACCTCCAATTCGAGAAATTACTTTAATTCCTTAGTGGGTACTAGAATTCACACAGACTACACATGAGCCCAACTTTGGTTGGTCAACCCATGTGCATCTATGGGTAGGTTTATAACCAGTTGTTTCTCTAAATAACTTTTAGTAATCAATTTTACCTCAGAACCTAATCAGTAGGCTTTGGCTTCTACTGAAAAGATCTAGTTAGGTTCAACCATTAACATGACTTGATTTGGTGAATCAGATCAATAAATAACTAGATCCGACTTGGCCGGCCAACCTGACCACCATCAGAAAGACTCAACTAAATTATCATACTATGAATGATAATTCCATTAGTCAATAAGCACCAGGCCTTTGGGCCTCCAATGATTATTAAACTAATGGACTCATTATCACTCACTTAATGAGAGGCTATGACTTAGTTATCACTATAACTTAATCATTTTAGGGACCTAATAATTTTTGAAGATTTCTTAAAGGATAGAAGAGAAGAAATTAACCAGCCAATTTCAATCCTCCCACTGACTTCACCAAGTCAGATTAAAAAGGATTTAATTTAAATCCAGCATTAGGAGCACCTAAATCAGTCATATTGATTTACCTAATGACATGGGTGAGCCCTAATCACCAAGTGATCTAATCAAAACCTAACTCACCAGGTTGGCCAGGTAAGTGAGATCAGTGGTGGGGATATGCCATTAACTCATCAGAGATCAAATCAATGCGAGTAGCTCCCACTTAAGAACCACTGGTCAAACTGTCGAACTTACCTTAAACACCAACCGGTTCATTAGTTTTAATTTGATCAACTTAGTAAATAGGGTTCCACCACGTAGCCATGAATTAAGTCCATCTTGGTCTAGTTAAAGACATGGACCCATTCAACTACAACTATTGGAGTTGAGTCTAGAGTGTCCTTGACCTAATCTAATTCAACTTTTGATTAGATTTGACCAATTACTCTAATTTAGTCCATTTCTTTAAGCTAACCTTAGGTCTAACCCAATTATGGACCTAATCCATCTAACCCATTGACCCATAAGTTTATGCAATTGTCTTAGGTCTTAATTCATAATTCTAGACCAACTTGACAACACTTAATTCTTTTAATTAAGTATTTAGGCTGATGGGTCAGGGTTTGATATTTTGAAAATAATTTTTAAATTTGAAAGGTTTTATTTTCTATTCACCAAATATGTTGACTCATTTCACAAATAGATCAACACATTTCATAAATAGCAATCCTATTGCTAATTTCATAACAGAAAATAACTCAATCAAAATAAATCATGAATATTCTTTTAGATCTAATCTAACACATTTATGATAAATTTTATAATTAAACCTTTATAATTAAGTTCTTTCGCTGCTTCATCTACATGGGATATAATTGCAGCGACACCCCTACCGCCATAGGAGACCCCATCGAATGGGAGGAGAGAGCCTTTAAACCCTACTTTTCTCCTATGACCGGACGGCCATGGCAACCAATTTCAAAATTTAAATTTCAAATTTTAATTTTTAAATTTTGAATTTCAAATTTCAAACAAATTTTAAATTTCAAATTTTTGAATTTTAAATTTTGAATTTTAAATATTGAATTTCAAATTTGAAATTTCAACCAAATTTCAAATTTTAAATTTTGAATTTTAAATTTTTGAATTTTGAATTTCAAATTTTAAAATTTGAATTTCAAAATTTTAAATTTTAAATTTTGAATAACTTTTGAAATTTAAATTTTAAATAACTTTCAAAATTCAAATTTCAAATTTTGAATTTTAAATTTTAAAATTTAAATTTTTAGATTACAACTTAATCTATGCATTCAAATTCATATATCATATCTTAGAACCTAGCTCTGATACCATTTGAAGTGAAATTTGAGTGTAGGGGTAAAATGGTAATTTTAAAACTTTTTCAAAATTATTATTTTACAGTGAAAATTATTAATTTATTTAATTAATTAATATATATTTATCCTACACTAAGATCTAAATATGATATATAGCATGCATGTATTTAAATTTGAAATTCAAATTTGAACAGTAAACAATTTACTATTTTGTGTTCAGAACACAATACCTTTGTGCGGGTAGTCGATCGCCACAATCTGATCACTTTTGGGAGGATCTAATCATCGCAATGTAGCCACATAATATATCTGGCCTCTGCAGATCGTCCACACGAAGCTCTCGGTCTAATCGGCTCCTCACTAGTGCTAGCTCGTTGTAGAGCTCTTTCGATGGCTGATGCTGATCGAACTCCTTTGATCCATGTCTGCCAATTTTATGGATGCTTTGGATCATCAGCAAATGTGCTTGAGAGGAGATGATGCTCTCCCTTGAATTTGGTGGGCTCATGATACTCGTAGCTCACTAACTCACTTCCCGAACCCAAGGCTGAAACCCTAGGGAACACACTGAAAAACCCTGCACCCACTTTTATTTCTTTTCTTTCTTTTTCTCTCGAAAGTTTTAGACTTCCTACTCATCCACAAGGGTTCCTCACGCCCCACTTTCTCTCTCAAAAAATTTCTACGCATGCCCCAGCTTTCTCCTCTTTTTAAAATAATTCAAAACGTGTCTTATCCGCGTGAGAGGATAAAGATAAGTGGTTGCACATTTGAATTCAAATCAAATTTGAATTCAAATGCAAACCAACTCATCCCTATCCACTTGGGCGTGAGAAGAGAAGGTGCGTGGCTGCTTTGTGCATGGAAAGGTTTCACGAGAAACTCTTTTTCGTGTAAGATATGGGGTGCTAAAGAGGATAAGGACAAGGTGCATGGATTGGTTGCTCATTCAAATTCAAAGTTTCTTTTGAATTTGAATGGCCAACCAACCATTCTTATCCACCTATATGGCGCACAAATGTGGGGCGTGGGAAGGGCTTTACGTGAGAGAAAATTCAAGAGAAGTTGCTTCTCGTGAATTCAAATGGGCGCAGAGATATCAGGTGGCGCAGGGAGTTTGGGTCAAGGTGGTTTCTCATTTTAAACTAACCTAATTGAACTAATTTAATTAAAATAAGCTAGGCCCAATTAGACTAATTTAAACCCAACTTAATTAGACTTAATTAAGCTCAATAAAATCTTAATCAAATCAAAAATTGACTAAGCCCAACCCCTGATCAAATCAGGGACCAAACCATCTCGATGATTAGGTCAACTCTTAACCTAATTAGGTCAAACCCAATTGAATCCAATTCAATTCGACTTGATCCAAAAATAATTACTCAATCAAATTAAGTTAATTAGCGATCAAATCACCATTTAAACCTTTCATAAATACTGAGTCTAAATCTGATGGGCAATCGAGTATCAAAGTCCATCGATATGAAATCTTGATCGAAGGTCCCAAGCCAGTAGGACTCTTGACCCCGGTACCCAAAATGTGTGAGACTCATGATCAGAGAATCTTGATTCTCGATCATAGAGTCTTAGACACGTAGGACTCATAGTCCACAAATATTAGGACTCTTCATCAGCCATCAGATCAGATAGGAACCTCTAATGTGTGTGACCCCGCAGGTTCGAACCTAAGCCGGTAGCACAGGAACCAATTTCTGTACTAATCGAAGTGACCATCTAGTAATGGTACCCGACATCCGGATTGATCGAATAGTCACAATCACAACACTCAGAACCTACATGAATATGGTTACTGTATAATTCATCCCTTTTGACCCCTATGTTTAGGACGACTCAGGGTTAAACTGTCAACCCTGATTAGATCATCCGAGTCGTGCTCAACTCAAACAGTCCTGTGACTCCTCACTAGGACTACCCTGACTAAAGTTTTGCTAAATTGAAATATGACTGTACACAGCTCCTGAATTGGAGTGGTCAATCCCATCTTGACACACACACCGACAAGTCAAGTACTTGACTACACCCAGCATCCTTCCGTCACTGAATTAGAAATTCAGGCAGTCCAGTGCCTAAGTGTAGTGAGTTACTTGCAAGTCATCATGGTGGTCTCAGGTCGGAGGGACATTTATACCCATATCTCATCGGAGCAAATCTTGACAGCAGAGATAGCTCCAGAGTCGGTCACGTTCAGTGTAGATGTACCCTTACATCTCACCTGTATGCCATACCAGTGTCTCCACACTCCTTGGTTAAGAGGATAACCAACCTATATGGCACACAACGATCTATGTTTGATAAACATTATTGTCCTTGGTAACAACGTATCATTTGGTCGCGAACAGATTTAAGGACTAAACGACAAATCCTCCTTTATCGAGTCTAAATAGTCCTAAAGACTTCACCACAACACAGGAGTTCATTAGAAGATAAAATATTTTGTGATAAAAAATATCAAAATAATTTTTATTTATTTATAATTTATATCTAATACAAAAGGAGCACAACCGTCAACAGGCTGACGATTGGCTTTGGGATACTATTCCCAACAGTCTACTCACTCGTCAGTGATTTTTTCGATGCTGCAATGGTGTGACTGATCTTTTGACCTGTATTGTATTGGCTATTCACAATGAGGTTACTTAATTTGACTGCACGTTCTCTTAATCCCTAGCCATTCATGTCCTTGCTGTATATGTTGGCTATTGTAGGTTCAGATTTACTATTTGGAGTAAGATGTATCTAAATGAAATCTATCGATCTTGATAGAAAAGGAGTAGTCCTATGTGATTCACAAGACTGAGTTCAGAAAGTCTCTGGTCAGATCAAGTATGAATACTAGAAAAAAGTTTCTACAGGATTCATAAATGAACTCGAGTTGAGCCAATCTGGCATATAACTGATGATGAGGTTTGATGAGTTCTCCATGACCTCCGTCTAGTCGAAACTCACGATAGAGGGATTGTATCACATGATAACTACACATTGAGATTTATTTTTTTATTCTGTTGGATTGTCACTACATACTGCTAGACATCATTGGTGGATCGTGAGAATTTATTAGGATCATTTTCGGATCAACGATCCTTGTTGGAGTGAGTTGGAATTGTTCCAGTCCATCGAAAGGAGTTTCAATGATACTGTGATGGAGATCATGGTATATCTCACTACCAGATAGAATAAAATCTGAGAGATCACATACAAAAGGAGAATGACCTGATCAATAGTTTGGATCATATTCAAATTATCAATCAGATTGATAGTTTGAATTTTAAAAACTGCTAATTTATAAGTGTTACAGTTTTGGCAGCTGCTAATTGTTAGTGCAGAGACTTAATTATAGATGTTGTAATTTATTTTGGGACTGATTAAATAATGGATTAAATTTTAATTAATTTAAATTTAATTTAATTTAATTTAATTTGATTTAATTTAATGCTAATTGGGTTTGATTATCCAAATCAGATGTGGATTATAATCCTGATTGGATCAGGATTGATAGCTTTTCGAATTTGATTTGATTCAGACGCGATTTGAACTCGATTGACACCCAATTTGAACTAGATGAACTATGACCCATAGAACTCAAATTCTCTAGGACTCTCTCTCTATATCTCATATAGAAAAGGGGAGGGTGCATGTAGAGATGCGCCCCCTTTTTGTTTCTTGCACACGTGAAAGGAAAGGGGCACCAATAGTTGGCACCCCACCCTATCTAGGATTCTCTCTCCCTTTTGACTCATCCTTCCTTTTAAATTTGATTTAAAAAGAAAAATATATCAGATGAGGATCAGTTTTGGATATGGGATATTATTTTTGTGTGACAAAAATATTGAGAAAAGGGGGCATGCACTGAAGTTGTGCATGAGATAACTTCCTTGCCACTTTTACTATCTCAATGCATCCTATCCCTTCCTTTTGATACTAACACTCAAGATCAGATTAGATCAGATCTATTAGGGTGTTAGGGAGTGGTTGGGTGTAGTATTATTGTTTTGTGCAACAAAATAAAATGTGAGGGAGAGGGTGTGCGTGTAAGACATATCAAGCACTCCTTTCTTGCCGTGGGTGTGGTCCTTAACGCCTTTTCTTCCTTCTTCCTTCACACCCCACACCCAATAATCAGAGGATATCAGATCTAAGGGAGAAAAATAGAGAGAGAGTAAGAGAAGAAGAAAAATCTTCTTCCTCTTCTTGGTGGTCTGGTTTAGATCCTGTCAGATCTGTGTGAAGGAGTTCATGAAGTCTTCACCTTCTTCGAGCATAGGAAGAGGATTCAGATCCAAATCTGAGGAGTGAGGTCTATAAGGTGCTAGCATATCGATGATCTCGGTGCTATGATCAGACATCTTCGTGTGGATATCAATAGAGGTTGGATGTGTGCGCAGCTACGATCGAAACCCCAGACATCTGTAGAATCCGAAGGTATGGAGATCAGATCTCTACTTTTTTTTTACTGATGATTTATTTTGTTTTTAGATTTCAGATTATAGTAACATGTTCATGTCAAGATCTAAAGTGTGGTTTTCAGATCTGATCTGGTATTGATTTTAAATTAAAATTATTTTAATTTAATTTACTTCCATTGCATATTTATGAAAAATTTTAAACTATACGTATGAAACCATCGCTTTCTAATATTGTTTGTCACTAAGTAAACCACATTACTAGCACCAACCATTTCAACAATCTCAGCAAACAAGTTGCACAATGTTTCATAATCTGATACTATATCTGATGTATCAACTGACTTAATGAATGATATTCTCTTAGGGAAATATACTAAGAAATTTATCAATGGCCTCTGTCTAATATCTGTCCATCCATCACCTATAATAATGCAACCACAATCAACCCATGTACTTCTATAAGAATCAATAATTAATTATACATCTATCTTGACATCTCTTAATAAATTGATATGCAAAGCATGATAAGAAGGACCAATATATCCATGACCCATAGATGCTATTTTACCAACTATAATTTGAAAAAAAAAAGAATTTACCGCATTCATTGGGATGCAAAAATGGTAAAACCAATAAGCAATGGACAAATTAGTGTCATGCCATCTCTCTGGACTTTGCAAGCAAGCTTTGATAGTTGGTTGAGAAGGATTACGAACATCCTTTCTTTTTTGAAATAATTTTGAATATCATAATTAGCCTTTCTTTTTTCTTTGGAGGATTGTCCATCACCACCTTTAGCATTTCCTTTAGTAGGCAAATAGGGACTTTCTTGCATTTTATCACCTTCAAAATTATGCACACTTTGACCATATAGATTTTTCTTATTAAAGAAACCTCACTTCTCTTGTGCTTTATCAATATTCTCTTGTAGGGATTGTGCTACTAAATTCTGGACATCCAAAAATTTTTTTGAATATTTCTCAACTTGACCTTTTACCCCAATAAGATGTTGCTTCATTCGATTAAGGCCCCCACCAGCAAGTGGCTTACGACAAAACTCACAAATGAGTATCTTTTTTCCTTGGTCACGTCGTACCTCAATAATATATTTCCATGCTATATCTTTCTTTTGTCGAATTCCTTGTGTTGATTGTGCTTGTGCATTAGATGGAGTTGAGCATGAATCTGTAGCTTCCATTTGCTACAATAAAATAAAGAATCAACAATATATTATATGTAGCTACTGCAGTAAAATAAACAAGAACTAATTTAATATTATAAAATAACAACAGATGGTCGGGATGATTGAAGAATGAAGAGAGGTGGTCCCTTCACCATACATTACCTTTTACTATTAATTTAATATAGCTGCTAGATTTATAGGAGAGATGGAGCTTGGTGAGAGCGGCCTGGAGGCTTTCATTTTTGGACTTGATTTCTGTTTCTAAGAATTATGGGGTGGTCTTGGAGATGAGGCACCAGCACTGGCTTCGGCGGCACCAGAAGATGAGAACGGATTGGGATGGATAAAGATCTTGGCCATCTTAATTGATATAAAAAATAGGAAATAAGATAAAAATGATTGAAATATTTTGGTTGAATCATCCAGATTTGAAATCAAATTTATGATAAAACAATAGTTAATTATCATTTTGAGCCATTAATTCTTTATATATATATATATATAAAAGAAAGATGGGAAGCAGAAGAACCATCACAAGTCAAGAAAAAGAAAAAAAATCTTTAGTCACATCATTGTAAGAGCAAGAGCACTAGGTGGATGTAACATGAGAGATAAGACAGAGGCAGACGAACCATATTGATGTGAGGTGAGAAAATCAAAATAGAGAGGAGATTAGGTGGGAGACTCCCATCACCTATCGTCAACAAATCCAGTGATATAGTATTTAGTTTGGTCGGTCGGTGATGCAGTCACTTGCCTGTCAGCAACAGGAGAGAGCTGCTCACGGGTTGCGGCATCGAGATGTCTGATCTACTGACTCAAATAGAGTCAACAAAAACAAGGAGGATTATGGCAGTGGGGAGAACCAAAAGAGAGGGTGAGCGATCTCATGTGACCACTGGAGCAACCGACACTACACCACTGCCCAAAGCAGCGTCGACTTGTCCGATAGGCGACGATGATGAGAGAAGACGCACCTACACTGGGGCTTTCGATCGTTGAGAGGCTGAGACCACGGCACTTGTCTGGTAGGAGACCGCGGTGCTTGTCTGATAGGCGACGATGATCGACGACAAGGCTAGGGCTCTGGAATTTGGGCGGCGATGACGAGCGAAAGAAAGAAAATGAAGATCAAGAGACATCAAAGATGAAGAGTCAGGACCAATCTTGAGAATTAGAATACCCTCGACATCGGTGGTTTTTTATCTGCAAACAATTAACTCGTCACCTGATCGATTCATTACGGGCCAAGCGGTTCAACGGTTCTTACCGATTATTTACAGGTTGAAGATCAATCAGATCCAGCCCATGTTTCGCTCTGGGATTAAAATCGATCCCTGACCCGATCGGTCCGGTTTGGTTCTAAAAATATTGTGTCCATCCAGTGCAACTTTGAGTACCTAAGCACATATAGAAAAATAGTTTAGAAATATAATAAGCACTAGGATGTAACCCCACACCATGCACGGGATACTTTTTTTATTTCAAAATATATCATCTACAAATAACTTTTTTAATTATTTATATTTTTAAATAATATATTTTATTAATAATTAATAATATATGATTTTATTAATATATTATTAAAATTTATTAATATTAAAAAAAATTTAATAAAAATCTATTATTATTATTGAAATATATTATTTTTATTAAAATACTATTGATCTTATCATCAGTATTTAATTTGTATTATTATTTATTAAATAGTATTACTATTTTTATTATTAATATTTAGTTTTATCATTTTTATTAAATTTTATTATTTTTAATAAATATAGTGAAACATAATCCTTAGGATAATTAAAAGGTGCTATGATATTTGACAAAATATTATGGACATAAATGTCAAATGGATGTTCTGCCAATGTAGAAGCCTCCATCTCTGTAACAAATCAAGTTTAACCAAGCAAATGATTAGAATGAGCTGCAAAAAAAATAAAATATATATTGATAAAATATATAAACAAAAAATGAAAGAAACATCAAAGAGACATTTTCTGTCTCAATTTCAAAAATAAGCACTTTTTTGTTCAACATCTTCCTTCATATGACACCTCAGATTATCGATGAGGGACTCCAGTGTGCATATGTGTGTGTGTGTGTGTCTATGTGTGTGTATGTATATATATATATGTGTGTGTATATATATATATATATGTGTGTGTGTGTGTGTCTATATATATGTATATATGTATATATATATATGTATATATATGTATATAAGTATATATATTTATATATATGTATATATGTCTATATATATATATATGTATATATACATATGTATGTATATAAATATGTATATATATGTATATATGTACATATATATATATATGTATATATGAATATATATAAATATATATGTATGTATATGTATGCATATGTGTGTGTGTGTGTGCATGTACGTATGTATATATGTGTGTGTATGTACATATACATATCTATGGTGTGTGTGCGTGTGTGTGTGTGTGCGTGTATGTGTGCGCATATATATATATGCATGTACGTATGTGTGTATATATATATACACACACACACATACATACATACATACATATATGTATATATACATAAAGATATATATATGTATGTGTGTGTGTGTCTGTATGTATGTATATGTATATACGTATATATATATATATATATATATATATATATATATATGTATGTATATATGTGTATGTATGCATATCTATATCTATGTATGTATGTATGTATCTATATATATGTATGTACGTATGTATCTACACACACACACACACACACACACACACACACATACATACATACATACATACATACATACATACATACATACATATATATATATATATATATATATATATAGATACATACATATATACATATATATATATACATATATATATATATACATATGCATATATATATATATATATATTGTTGGGTATAAAATACCCACAGCCGAAACCCCCAGCGAAATCGACGACGGAACAGAACGGCTCCGCCCGGACTCCTACGGGAGTCGGGCTCCGCCTTCGACATCAACAGCAGCTCGGCTCCGCCCGGACTCCTATGGGAGCCAGGCTCTGCCTTCGACATCAACAGCAGCTCGGCTCCGCCCGGACTCCTACGGGAGCCGGGCTCCGCCTTCGACATCAACAGCAGCTCGGCTCCGCCCGGACTCCTACGGGAGCCGGGCTCCGCCTTCGACATCAACAGCAGCTCGGCTCCGCCCGGGCTCCTATGGGAGCCGGGCTCCGCCTTCGACATCAACAGCAGCTCGGCTCCGCCCGGACTCCTACGGGAGCCGGGCTCCGCCTTCGACATCAACTGCAGCACAACTCTGCCTCCGACATCAACTGCAGCACAGCTCCGCCCGGACTCCTACGGGAGCCGGGCTCCGCTCCCAATATCAGCTGCTGGTAAGCTCCATCCGGACTCCTACGGGAGCCGAACTTCATCTCTAACTTTGATTACAGAGGGCTCCGCCCGGACTCCTACGGGAGCCGGGTTCCGCTTTCAGTATCCACTACAGGTAAGCTCCGTCCGGACTCCTACGGGAGCCGGACTCCACCCATGACCCCAATCGGAAGGAGGACCCCTCCCGGACTTCTACAGAGGCCGGACTCCGACCGCTGCCGAGCCTCGATCAATGAATCCGCGCCCCCTGACAGATCACAATAACAACCATGATTCTGTTCCACTTCCTGTAGCGGATTCCGTGCGGCTCCATCACCCCCTGCGGCGAACCCATCACTCTCTGACAGGCTGTGTCAACGGCCACGATTCTGCTCCGCTCCATGCGGCAGGTGCTGCACAATTCCACTACTCGCTGACAGCTAGCGGCAACGGACGCCGCTCCACTACCTGCAACAGACCCTACGTGGCGGGCTATGACAATAGCCACGGGTCTACCCCACTACCCTTCGCAATAAATTCCCCTGACCACGGGCGGCCCACTACCAGACGGTTACAGGTGTCACCATCAATCCGTTGCCCCCTCCGCCTATAAAAGGGGGACTCAGATACGTTATTCTCTAAGCTCATTTCTTATCTCAAAACTCTGCTAAATTCTCCGTTCGAGCACTCCATTCTTGTTGAGGCAGAGAACTGACTTGAGCGTCAGAGAGTCTTGCCGGAGCAACCCCACCTCCGGTTTAGACTTCCCTTGCAGGTCCCAACGGCGACCGCGGCTTCCCCGACTCCAGCTTCTCCGACGCAAGCAGATTTTTGCACCAACAGGATTGGCGCTAGAGGGAGGGCCTGTGTCTTCGCAGCACCCTTGTTCTTAAAGGAGCGCTCAACGGACCTGCTTCCGGCCATCTTTTCTGGTGCCCAATCCTCCTTCCCTCATCTGATGCCCTCTCACGAGGTCTCTGCACAGCTACCTCCGACTATGGTCGCCGATAAAGGGTGGCTGGATGATCGGTCTCTGCCGGATTCCATCAACGTCATCTCGGGGGAATCCCGACGGGAGGCAATCAGCACAGCAGCTGCATCCCTCAAGCGGCAAAAAGTTGAAGAACCCATAGCCTTCACTGAAGAAGACGCCCAGGGAGTCCAATTCCCTCATAACGACGCGGTCGTAGTTTCCTTGAACATAGCAAATTACGACGTCCGTCGCATTCTCGTCGACAACGGGAGTTCGGCCGACATCTTGTTCTACAACGTCTTTTCAAGAATGGCCACTCTTGGCGGTCATCTAAGGCCGATTTGCTCCCCCTTAATAGGATTTACTGGTGACGCCGTTTCGATGGAAGGAATGATAGCTCTAACTGTGACCGCGGGGCAGCATCCAAAGCAATCCAGAGCCCTGGTGAATTTCCTGGTGGTAAAGGCGCCATCTGCCTATAATGCAATTCTTGGCCGACCCGGCCTCAATGCCCTCAGAGCTGTTGTTTCAACCTACCATTTGAAATTGAAGTTCCCCACCAGCCAGGGGATCGGAGAAGTCCGGGGAGACCAAGCGCTGGCCAGGCATTGCTACAACATTGCCTTGCAAAGAAGTGATCAAGCGGACCCCTGTCCGGTCGATGGATTGGATGCTCGCGATGACCTCACTGAAGAGAGGGGCGGTCCAATCGAAGACCTAATACCAATTCCTCTGAATGATGGGAACGCAGAGCATGTGGTGTTAATTGGCTCCAACCTGGGGGGGAGGTGCGAACGCGTCTCGTAGATTTCCTCCGAAAGAACGCGGACGTTTTCGCATGGGTCCCGGCGGATATGCCGGGGATCGACACAGAAGTCATGGAACATCATCTGGCGGTCGACCCTAAACATCGGCCTATAAAAGAAAAAATCCGGAGTCATGCCCCAGAGAGGCAGAAGGCGATAGTCGAGGAAGTGGATAAGCTTCTCAAGACCGGATTTATTAAGGAAGTCAATTATCCTGAGTGGATCTCCAATGTTGTTTTGGTCAAGAAAGCAAACGGCAAGTGGAGGATGTGTATCGACTTCAAAAAGCTGAATAAGGCTTGTCCAAAGGACAGCTACCCCCTTCCCCAAATCGACCAACTGGTGGATGCTACCTCAGGCCATGAACTCCTAACTTTTATGGATGCGTTCTCCGGCTATAACCAGATTAGGATGGCATCGGAAGATGAAGAAAAGACAGCTTTTATCACTAATCACGGTCTTTACTGCTACAGGGTCATGCCGTTCGGCCTCAAGAACGCGGGCGCCACCTATCAACGACTGGTGAACAAAATCTTCAAAGAGCAGATCGGCCGAAACATGGAGGTTTACATGGATGATATGCTTGTAAAAAGTAGGTCTTCCGGAGATCATGTCGTCGACCTCGAGGAAACTTTTGGCGCTCTTCGAAAGTATAAAATGAAGCTGAACCCGACTAAATGTGCTTTTGGGGTAAGCTCAGGAAAATTCCTGGGCTTCATGGTATCGGGGCGCGGGATTGAGGCCAATCCGGAGAAAATTTGCGCCATCCAAAATATGACCGCCCCAAGGTCGATCAAGGAGGTTCAATGCCTCACGGGAAGGATTGCGGCTCTTAATCGCTTTGTCGCGAGGTCGGCCGAACGATGCTTGCCCTTCTTTCAAACCCTCAAGCAGCCGAAGAACTTCTGTTGGACCTCTGAATGCCAACAGGCATTCGAAGAATTAAAAGGCTACCTTAGCTCACCCCCACTGCTGGCAAAGCCCGAACCTGGGGAGGAACTATTTTTGTACCTGGCAGTCTCTCCCACAGCCCTCGCAGCTGTCCTAGTCAAAGAAGAAATGAAAGTCCAGCGGCCGGTCTACTACATTAGCCGTGCGCTGAGGGACGTCGAGACCAGGTATACTAAATTAGAAAAACTGACCTACGCCTTGTTGATTGCAGCTCGGAGACTCCGACCTTACTTTCAAGGACACACGGTGATGCTACTCACCGATCAACCGATCAAGGCGGTTTTACACCGAGCTGATACCTCTGGAAGAATGGCAAAATGGGCAATCGAGCTCACAGAATTCGACATCAACTACAAACCTAGACCAGCAATAAAGGCCCAAATATTGGCAGATTTCATAGTAGAGTGCACCATCCCCGAGGAGGCCGAACCTGAGCAAAGCAAAGTTGACGACCTGAAGACTCGACCGAACTCCCCCAACGAAGAAGCCAGTCCCTCCGATTGCTTTTGGACCCTCTATGTGGATGGATCTTCCAACACGGCGGGCACGGGTGCAGGACTGATCTTGGTCAGCCCGGAGGGAGTTATCGCGGAGTACGCTCTGCATTTCAAGTTCTCCGCAATAAACAATGGAGCGGAATATGAAGCTCTGATTGCAGGATTAAGGGTCGCCAAAGAGCTTGGAATAGGTCAACTCCGGGAGCACAGCGACTCCCAACTTGTGGTGGGGCAAGTTAGCAGGAGCTATGAAGCACGGGAGGACAGCATGGCCAAATATCTTGAGAAAGTGAAGGAGTTCACCCCTACCTTCAGCAGTTTCGACATCAGGCAGATTCCAAGGTCGGAGAATACCAGAGCCGATCTTCTCTCCAAACTGGCGACATCGGCTCTGGCCGAATTGCCTAAAGGCGTCCTCTTTGAAGTTTTAAAACATCCGAGTACGGAAGAACTGCAGCCCGTAATGGAGATCGACCACGAGCCCAGTTGGGTCGACCCACTGACAACCTATCTTAAAGATGGGATTCTCCCCCAGGATGCGAAAGAGGCCCGGAAGCTCCAAAATCAAGCCTCCCGGTACATCCTTTATGAGGGCAAATTGTACAAAAGATCATACTCCTTGCCCCTCTTAAGGTGTCTCCGGCCCTCAGAAGCTGACTACGCTTTATGGGAAGTACACGAGGGAGCTTGCGGAAACCATTTGGGTGCCAGATCTTTATCCCACAAGCTACTCCGCCTAGGGTATTACTGGCCAACAATGCATCATGATTCGATCGAATATGTCAAAAAGTGTGATCGATGCCAGAGATACGCCAACATCCAGAGACAACCTGCTTCCGAGCTCACACCCTTGAGTGCCCCATGGCCTTTTGCACAATGGGGGATGGATATTCTTGGCCCCTTTCCCATGGCGTCCGGTCAAAGGAAGTTTCTCCTTGTAGCGATCGACTACTTCACCAAATGGGTCGAGGCCGAGCCACTAGCGAAAATCACAGAAGCGAAAGTCAAGGATTTCGTCTGGAAATCAATCGTATGCAGGTTCGGTTTGCCTAGAACCCTAATCACTGATAATGGACGGCAATTCACGGGAGCCAGATTCGTTGAATTCTGTGAAGATCTAAACATCTCCCACAACTTCACATCGGTGGCCCATCCTCAGGCGAACGGCGAAGCTGAGGTAACTAACAGAACCCTTTTGCAGGGGATTAAGACAAGGCTCGAAAAAGCAAAAGGAACTTGGGCTGACGAACTTTATCATGTGCTATAGGCGTATCGAACCACCCAGAGGTTGCCTACAGGGGAGACTCCCTTTGCTTTAGCCTTCGGTACGGAAGCCGTCATCCCGATCGAGCTTAAACTCCCGTTGGCACGAGTCGTGACATTCGACGAACCCCAAAACGCACAAAGTCTTAGAGCCAACCTCGACCTGCTGGAAGAAAGGCCGGAGATTGCTCAGGTTCGAATGGCAGCCTACAGACAGAAAGTTGCCCGATATTACAACGCCCTAATGTGCCCCCACAGCTCTGTTAGGGACAGGAGGAGAACCTCGCCCTAACTTGAGCAAAGTCGAAGGCCCGGTTCTTTTAGATCGGATGGGGAGAGAGGCCTTACAACGCCCTAATGTGCCCCCACAGCCCTGTTAGGGACAGAAGGAGAACCTCGCCCTAACTTGAGCAAAGTCGAAGGCCCGGTTCTTTTAGACCGGATGGGGGGAGAGGCCTTACAACGCCCTAATGTGCCCCCACAGCCCTGTTAGGGACAGGAGGAGAACCTCGCCCTAACTTGAGCAAAGTCGAAGGCCCGGTTCTTTTAGACCGGATGGGGGGAGAGGCCTTACAACGCCCTAATGTGCCCCCACAGTCCTGTTAGGGACAGGAGGAGAACCTCGCCCTAACTTGAGCAAAGTCGAAGGCCCGATTCTTTTAGACCGGATGGGGGGAGAGGCCTTACAACGCCCTAATGTGCCCCCACAGCCCTGTTAGGGATAGGAGGAGAACCTCGCCCTAACTTGAGCAAAGTCGAAAGCCCGGTTCTTTTAGACCGGATGGGGGGAGAGGCCTTACAACGCCCTAATGTGCCCCCACAGCCCTGTTAGGGACAGGAGGAGAACCTCGCCCTAACTTGAGCAAAGTCGAAGACCCGGTTCTTTTAGACCGGATGGGGGGAGAGGCCTTACAACGCCCCAATGTGCCCCCACAGTTGTGTCAGGAACAAGAGGAGAACCTCGTCGTGACTCGAAGACCCGGTTCTTTTAGACCGGATGGGGGAAAGACCCCACAGCGCCCTAAAGCGCCCCCGCGAACCAGGCTGGTAATGCGAGGAGGACCTCATGCCAGCTCGAGCAAAGTGAAAGGTCCGGACTCCTACGGGAGCCGGGTTCCAACGACAAAAAAGATTCCACCCGGACTCCTACGGGAGCCGGGTTCCATCGACAAAAAAGATTCCATCCGGACTCCTACGGGGGTCGGGTTCCATCCGCGACGCCAAGGAAGACTTCACCCGGACTCCTACGAGAGCCGGGCTCCATCGCCGACATCAGCTACAGGACAACCCCGCCCGGACTTCTACGAAAGCCGGACTTTGCCTATGACTTTGATTGCAGGAAAACTTTGCCCCGACTCCTACGAGAGCCGGGCTACTCCAACTTCAGGAGGGCTTCGCCGTTCGGACTACCAAGGGAGCCGAACTTAGCCCCGACTTCAGCGGAGAAAAATTCAAGCAAAAAGGAGAGCAAATAGTGCCCGAAGGCAACAGAAGCTCGAGTCCCCGAATTCAAGCCCTAGGAGGAATCTCGGGCCCGAAGGGCCCCAAGCAAATCTGCAACCATCAACGGAATGACAATTGGGTATCTTCGAACGGCATAAAAGTTGAAAAAGAGCTTGGCAAACGACAACCTCACATGAACAGAAGAAGAGTTCGTCAATGACCTTGGGACGATGTGAAAAAGAAAAGAAGAAGAGAAGAAGGAAAGAGGAAAGGAAAATGAAGAAGTCCGATAGACAACTATTTAATGCGAGATACAGACGAGGTAACAAAATCTCTTTTTCATTTAACAGGAGTATACGTTACAGGACCTGGTGGGTCAGAGAAAAAAGAAAAGGAAGATACACGACATCGCAAGTCTCGCAGGCACGGTTCGGGCAGGATGAACCGGAGGCCGCTCCGAGCTACGAACTCCTCTCTCCATCTCTATCCTTCTCAGTCGCGTTCTCCAGTGCGTGTAACGGCTCTCGCCCCATCTCGCCTCATTCTGTCTCTGAAGTCCCAACCCTAGCAGGGAAAGGGTGGGATAGATCTCCGGAGGCGGTAAGGGCAACGGCGGCAGTAGCGAAGACCTGTTTCAAGAAGAACCGGAGTCACCTCGAAAGCAGTAGCGACGCCAGAGATGTGCCTCATCTCCGAATGCCCCACAACAGCCGCCACCCAAAATGCTCCGGCAAGGTCGGCATGCGCTACTTCCACCATCCCCGCAACAAGTTCCACTCCCCCGCCGTCGACGCCGACCGCCTCCGGTCCCTCGACCCCGACGGCGTCAAGGATCCCGTCATGGCTTATGACAGCTGCTCTGCCCTCTTGACCGGTATCACCCCGCCTTGCTACTCCGAGATTCGCAGGCAGAACAACTTCACCAACAGCCCCCGTTATTAAACCCCTGTTGTTGAAGGAATTC